>NC_086444.1:774824282-774981782 GCF_028390025.1 Pseudophryne corroboree | reverse complement strand
ATCCATGTGGACATTTAATGGGAATAGTAACCTGTGGTGAGCGAAGTGAGACAACCTGCCTGAAGCAAGGCGAGGGTACACTTTTTAATGTTCTGAACAAGTTTCATGATGTTCTGAAGCAATTCAGCTATGCTAATCCAGGGGGTCCCATGTTCTGAACTTGAACCTAAACAGTCTAATGAATATATTATTTCATTATTTAAAGAAAATTATAGTTAGAATTTATGAGAACAGAGAGCAAAAGGTACCATAACCCATCAGTTTTTTTACTTAAATGAATTTTATTTTTTTATTAATATAGCTACCTATTCAACGGTTTTCATAGAAGTTTTCCACTTTTGTTTTATCTCTTTTTATTTTTTTGAGACAGCCTTAAAAATATAGAAAACTGACAAATGTCATCCCCTCCACGTTTTATTGAATAGGACATTATAACATTGTTGTAACAGTTACAGGGCCCTACACACCTCATTGGGCCTGCACTCAGAGGTGTAGCTAGGTGCCAAGGTGCCACGGAGCAAGGGTATGTTTTGGCGCCCCCTCTCCTGTACTGAATTGGGGGCATGTTACATTTGAAAAGAAAAAAAATATTTAAAAATCCTAAATCGGTAACAGGGCTGGTTCTAGACCTTGTGGATCTGGGGGCAATAGTTTCCTTTGGGCACATCCCATGTTTAAAATAGGGACAGTGTGGCCCAAAGGCACGCAATAAAAATATAAGGGTGTGGCTTCATGAGGAAGGGCGTTGCCACAGAATAGTAACAATTCAGATTACACTGCACAGTATTGTCCGTTATTCACATTACAGCACACAGTAGTGCCCCTTATACACTTTACGCAACACAGTAGAGCCCCTTATACATGTTATATAACACAGTAGAGCTGCTTATACATGTTACACCACACAGTAGAGCCCCTTATACATGTTATATAACACAGTAGAGCCGCTTATACATGTTACACCACACAATAAAGCCCCTTATACATGTTATATAACACAGTAGAGCTGCTTATACATGTTATATCACAGTAGAGTTATTTATACGTTATTCCACAGTAGAACCGCATATACATGTTACCAGAGCCGTAACTACGTGTGTGCCAAGGGGGCTTGCCACCAGCGCAGTTGCCCTGGGGGCGCACGGCCAGCGGCATGTAATGAGTCAAATTGACTCATTACATGCCGCCTCTAAGTCTCTGCGCCGCGCTGTGAAGCTAGAAGACATCAGCGCCGGAGGCAGCGGAGAAGGAGGAGGGAGGGGGAGCAGGGAGCCGCAGCAGCGCTATGTTATTGGTAGTAAGCGCCGCTGCAGCATCCCCCTCTCCTTCCGTATTGGCTGCCCGGCAGCCAATACAGAAGGAGAGGGGGATGCTGCAGCGGCGCTTACTACCAATAACATAGCGCTGCTGCGGCTCCCTGCTCCCCCTCCCTCCTCCTCCTTCTCATCTCACTGCCTGCACCGAGGGAGCAGCACGAGGAGCCTGTCAGCGGGGAGAAGGTAAGTATATCCCCCCCCCCCTCTCTCTCTCTCTCTCTCTCTCTCTGTCTCTCTCTCTCTCTCTCTCTCTCTCTGTCTCTCTCTCGGACACCGCCTGCCGCAATGTGTAAAAAATGGACTGGCTGCCGCAATGTGTAAAATGGGACTGGCTGCCGCAATGTGTAAAAAATGGGACTGGCTGCCGCAATGTGTAAAAAATGGGACTGGCTGCCGCAATGTGTAAAAAAGGGGGATGGCTGCCGCAATGTGTAAAATGGGACTGGCTGCCGCAATGTGTAAAAAAGGGGGATGGCTGCCGCAATGTGTAAAATGGGACTGGCTGCCGCAATGTGTAAAATGGGACTGGCTGCCGCAATGTGTAAAAAATGGGACTGGCTGCCGCAATGTGTAAAATGGGACTGGCTGCAGCAATGTGTAAAATGGGGTCCTGGCTGTCGCAATGTGTAAAATGGGACTGGCTGCCACAATGTGTAAAAAATGGGACTGGCTGCCGCAATGTGTAAAAAAGGGGGACTGGCTGCCGCAATGTGTAAAATGTGACTGGCTGCCGCAATGTGTAAAAAATGGGACTGGCTGCCGCAATGTGTAAAAAATGGGGACTGGCTGCCGCAATGTGTAAAATGGGGTCCTGGCTGCCGCAATGTGTAAAATGGGACTGGCTGCCGCAATGTGTAAAAAGGGTCTATCTGGGGGGGGCGTGGCCTGGACGCAGCTGGGAGAGGTTGTGCTGCAGCAAGAGCTCCTGCTATAGTAGGCCACAAAGTGCAAATTTGGTGGTGTTTTTTCGCAGAAACCCACTTTAATTGATGTAACCCACGGCCGTGGGCTGTGCACTACAAGAGGACACCCTGCCTGGTGAACGCTGCACCACATTGACGCCTAAGGCCTAACCTGCAGCCTCAGACCGGGGCCTTGAGTTTGGAGACTCCCGGACCACGAGCTCCGGAAGCGGAGCGCACACTGAAAGGGACCCGCGGAGACAAGCTTACCCATCTGGGCATACCCTCACCTCTCTCCACCCTGTGCCTGACCGCCGGCCGATATCAAGACGAGACTTCTTCACCGCGGGAGCCGCAACAGCCGCACGGATCCCCCTGCCCGTCCCGCTGCCGCCGGCCATCTTAAGGTGAGACCTGACACTGACCGAGGCTCACCATTAGTTAAATACCTTACCCTACGTCCCAGTCTACCTCCCTCCACACCAACACACCTTGCCTGGACGCCCTGACTCTCAGGTCCCGCACATCAGGTGACAGACGTCACAGCAAGCGGCCCGCCACGCGGCCCTCGGCGCCCGGCTCCCCTCACCGCGCCTGTGCTCGGAAGGCCATCCAGGCCGGGTATAAACCCTGAGACATACCCGTCAGCCGCCTTCCCTACAAACCAGGAAGCTGCACGCCCCAGTAAGGTGTCCGCGGCACCCAAGAAGAGAGGGTAACAGACGTATACCCCCCCTCCCCACCCCACCAGACGTCTCATCCTGTGAAGATTCACAGTCCCCAGCCCAAACCAATATCATACAACAACACTAAGGGGGCACAAGTCGATCTTTCTCCACTACACACTCAGAGAGAATCATTACCTCTCAAACGACCTCTGGACAGTGGATTGGTGGACAAAAGATATCAACAACTGTTTCCTAGGCGTCTCTAAAGGGGGAATTCCCCTCCCTACTGGAACCACTGACTGGTGCATTAACATACCCTACTTTGATTTTACCCTGCATTCTCAAACGGACCGCTCTGCGACCCAGATGTTCCACATATGCGCAACCTCTAAAATGTAAGCGCTTTTAGACCCGCCCACCGCCACTCATGTCTGCCTAAGCACGTACGCATAATCAATGTGACTGAGTTCTCCTGTTTCATTATAATTCATTGATTGGACCCGACCAACTGGTGCACCTCCCAGGGCTTTCTACATACATCCCTACGGTCGAGTAATGGCTCCTAAAAAAAACAAAGAAGTAATACCTCCTAAGGTCTCCTTCCCCCCTCAGAAATCCCTCCAAATTTCCCCTCTACAAACCGCCTCTCCCCCCTCGGTCATATCAGACCATACGGGATCAAGTGTCCTGACGTCCGCTCTGTCAGTATCTGGAGTAGACTGTGAATCAGACGCCCCCCTAACCGTGAGATCCCTCTGCCAGATCCTATCCGCCTTCAAGTCTGAACTGTCTAAAGACCTGACTTCTGCCGTCCGCGAAGTCAAGACCGAGCTGGTGGCACTGGGAGACAGGACAGACCACTTAGAACGCAAGATGGAAGAATTGGTCACTTCCCACAATGAACTCCTCACATCCCATGACCATCAACAACAAGATCTAGACCAATTTAAGGCCAAGTTGGCAGATATGGAGGACAGATCTCGAAGGAACAATGTTAAGATTAGAGGCATCCCAGACTCAGTCAGTAACTCTGAACTGGAGGCCTATGTCACTGCTCTATTTAAGAAGCTTCTCCCGGCAGCAGACTCCGCAGAACTTCTAATCGATCGTATCCACAGACTCCCAAGACCACGCAATGTCTCAACTGACCTTCCCAAAGACACCCTACTCCGTGTCCACTTCTTTCCAGTTAAGGAGCGTATTATGAGGGCCGCTAGAGAATCCAAGAATTCCGACACCTTAGGAGGTCTCCAAATATTTCAAGACTTCTCGGCTGCCACTATAGCAAAGAGGCGTGCTTTTGCTCCTATCACCCTTGCCTTAAGATCTCACGACATACACTATCGCTGGGGATTCCCGGTCAAATTGATAGTCACCTACGAAGATTCGACATATATCATCTCCTCCCTGGACGCGGGTGTGAAGCTATTGCTTGATTGGGACATATCTATTCAGAAACCGCCTATCCCGTCCCGAGCTGCTGCTATCCGCCAGGAATGGTCGACTGCCTGAGACTTTGGCCTACTTCACCAGGTCCTCTCAATGCCTTTTTTTTCTCTTTTATCCTATTGATATCTCCGATTTACGGAGAAAAGTAGACCTCTTCCCCCCTACTGAGAGGGGAGGGACTTACCCATTATTTTTCTTGTGTGTTTCCTAACACCAGTATGTATTTAATTACATGTTTTATATCTAGGTCTACAAGTTACAGGTTTACTCTCTCGCATATTGTTTCACTATTGTCTTCCATTAAGGGGACTTAGTTTATATTGTTATAATTACCTACTGCATACCTATTATTGCCCCATGTTTACATATCTGCTAATTAGTAAGGTTTTTACTGCACGTACGTGCCTTAGTTCTATCCTCTTAGAAGTTAAATTTGAGTGGCGGAACGCGGTTCTTCAGCCCGCCCCCGCCTCTTTTTTCTGTACTACTGCAAAACCCTAAACCCTTTCCCTTTCCCTGCAGTAGTCATGCAGGTCCAATATGCCGGACCTTTTTTTTTTTGTCATTAATGTTGTTTCCCTCCTATTCCCCCCACTCGATCCATCTCCACGATATCCTAGCATACCTCCCTCCCCCCTGAGCTCCAGACATGGCCCAAAACTTCACCCACAAGTACATCCTGACATCCAGTACCTGCCCTATATATTGGTTCACCATAGATCTCTGCCCACTATTCTTACTGTACGTATGCAATGGTGAACCTTATATCCCTCAATGTCAAAGGCCTGAACTCGCCTAACAAGCGTAGACTGGCCCTTACATTCTTCCACCAACAAAAAGCAGACGTGGTCGCTCTGCAAGAAACACACTTCTCATCTGCTAACCCTCCCCTTCTCAAGAACAGTCATTTCCCTATGGGATATTTCGCAAATGGTCCATTTAAAAGAAACGGGGTGGCAATCCTCTTCAGCAAAAATGTCTCTTTTACCCTCCATACCCAACTCTCAGACAAAAGTGGCCGTTACCTTATTCTCACTGGCCTGCTAGACGACAAACCTGTCACACTGGTATCCCTGTACGCTCCCAATTCCAACCAAGTCCCCTTCTTGCGTAAACTATTCCTCAACATACGTCACACAATGAAAGGCTCCCTAGTTCTCTTAGGTGATTATAATCTTGTCCTAGACCCGAAAATGGATAAATCCCGCCAACCCTCTCAACCCATTTCAGCCGCTCACTCCGGCCCCTCCTCAGCCTTCCGCAATCTGCTCGCGGAATTTGACCTCTACGATATCTGGAGGTCCCATAATCCATCAGGTCGAGAATATACATTCCATTCTCTTGTCCATAATACCTACTCCAGAATAGACCTGATCCTTTGCGACAAATGGTCTCTCCAGAGAACTGGGGACATTGATATATTGCCAATTACATGGTCTGACCATGCACCAGTCCTCTGGAAATGGAACCTCCATGATCTCAGTAACCCACCCCGTCAATGGCGTTTATACCCGTACCTTCTAAATAATCCCATGTCAAAAAAAATTATCTCCGACTCTATCAACTCTTACTTAGCCACTAACTCTCCCCAGGACACCTCTTCTATTAACCATTGTTGTGCCTTTAAAGCAGTTACCCGTGGAGCTGCCATTCAAGCGGGTGCCACTCTCAAAAAACAAGCGCATCAATTACAAGCGAAATTAGAAGCTGAACTGTTGGATCTCGAATCTCAAAATATAACACATCCCTCTAGAACTCTTAAAAGCGAAATCTCCAAGGTTCGAGGTCAACTTCAAAAATCACTTCTAGCCCGCACCCAAGCAGCTCTGAATAGGATGCGCCATAAATTCTATCTACTGGGCAATAAAGCCGGCAAGATGCTAGCGCGTAAATTACGGGGTCAGCAAGCCAGAAATAAAATTAAGTGTATTTACTCTCCTACCAAACAGAAGATATTGAACCCCAAAGACATAACAAATCAGTTTGCAAAATACTATGCTAAGCTATATAACCTAGCAACTGACCCCTCCACTCCCCAACCCACCCCTTCCTCTATCTCTTCGTTCCTAGATAACCTCTCTCTCCCTACTCTCACCCAAGAACAACTAACTACACTCAATGCCCCTTGGTCAGCGGAAGAAATCTCCGCTGCTATTAAATCTACTCCTAGAAACAAAGCCCCAGGCCCAGATGGATTTATCTCTGACTTCTATGCCACTTTCCATGACATTCTCTCTCCCCATTTGACTGCCCTTTTTAATGCATTCTCTGAACTCGGCTCTCTCCCTTCAGAACTCCTAGAAGCGCGCATTGTTACCATCCCTAAACCCGGAAAAGACCCTGCCCTTGTACAAAACTATAGGCCTATCGCACTACTCAACTGCGACATCAAACTCTATGCCAAAATGATTGCAACACGCATTAATAGGTTCCTCCCACTGCTGATACACCCGGACCAAACTGGCTTTGTACCAGGCAGACAAGCGTCTGATAACACGCGAAGGGTCTTTAACCTGATAGACTCACTATCTAAGGATCAAGGCCTTCTCTTGCTGTCCCTGGATGCTGAGAAGGCCTTCGATAGATTAAATTGGGACTACATGCGCGATGTCCTCCTCCGATTTGGATTTAGAGACCGAATACTTACCTCTATTATGACCCTGTATAGCTCCCCTACGGCCCGAGTGTTCAGCAATGGCTTCCTATCTGATCCCTTCCCCATCACAAATGGTACTAGACAGGGGTGCCCTCTATCCCCACTAATATTTGTCCTGTCAATTGAACCCCTTGCAACCACAATACGAGATAACCCCCTCTTCCCGGCTCTACAATTTGGCGCATCCTCCCATAAAATAAGCCTCTTTGCAGACGATGTCCTCCTCTTTATCTCTGAACCCACTACAACGCTACCTATCCTACACTCTATCCTAGATGCCTATAGCCTAGCATCTTACTATAAACTCAACACTACCAAAACAGATGCCCTCCCCTTCAACATACCCAACTCTCTCCCACTCCTCCAATCCTCCTTCCCGTACAACTGGCGGAATCACACGATAAAATATCTGGGCATCAACATCCCTATCTCCACCTCTGACGTCTTCACTGCCAACTTATCTCCCCTAATAGAAACGCTAGAAGCCCTAACAAACTCCTGGTCGTCCTATGAGGTCTCCTGGCTGGGACGTATGTCGGCATTTAAAATGTCTTTACTACCCAAATTGATGTATCTCTTCCGCACAATTCCATATACTTTCCCAAAAAAGACCCTACAATCATGTTCCTCTGTCATGTCTAGATACGTCTGGTCCTCAAAACCACCCTCGCTGGCCCTATCTAGAATGATCCTCCCCAGAGCATTTGGAGGTTTCTGTCTGCCTAGTTTCCCACTATACCAGGAGGCATCTCTTTTAGCCTCCACTAAATACTACTTTGAGGCCCACCCACGTTTAGGCTGGGTAGAGCTAGAACAAAACCGAGCAAACCCATTTCCTCTAGTAGATTTATTCCGTATTCCAAAACCACTCCGACCCACCAATATGACTCTCCTTCCCGCCACCCAAGCCGCACTTCAAACCTGGGACAAATTATCCGCCAATCAACCAGACCATATATCGCACATCTCCCAGATCTCCATTACTACACTAGCACTACTGATACCTCATCTTAATCTATCTAAATGGAGACGTGCAGGTATACTCTGTTTAAGCGACTTGCTTGACGGACTCTCCTTACTACCCTTCGCAACTCTTCAGTCGCAATTTTCTTTACCCGCTACGGAACTCTTTCACTATATGCAAGTTGCGCACTGGTGGAGATCAATCCCCTCCTCTCACACAACACTCCACGCGACTTCATATACCCTCTTCTCTCGCCTCTCCCTGACTGAATCTAAAGGCGACATTACGTACTGGTACAAACAGCTGATAACCCCTACATCCCATACCAAATCGAATGCTCAATTGACTTGGGAACGAGACCTGGGAAGAACTCTGACACCGAATGAATGGCGCCTCATTTTTCTAACCTCCTACTCTATGTCCAAATGCTTGAACCACACTGAAATGCACATGAAATTAATACACAGACTTTACCTGACTCCTGACCGACTCCACAAGTTCTGGCCTTCCCATAGCAACCAGTGCTGGAGGCTATGCGGCTCGATAGGCGATATCTACCATATATTCTGGTCGTGCCAAGTGATTGCAGATTACTGGTCAAAGGTATTTGACCTAATAAATAAAGTGCTGTCCATTCAAATCACCCCAGACCCGACTCTAGCATTACTACATGTTGTCCCTCCCTCTGTTCCCCCATCCGCCAGATACGTTCTGGGTCACATCCTCATAGCCGCCCGCGCTAACCTGGCTCAACTATGGAAACAACCCACATCCCCTACCTTACTAAAAGTTATTCATAAGATAAACTATCACTTTCTCATGGAAACGGAATATATCCCCCCCATCCCCACCAACACCACTCCCCCTAAAGCAAACTGGTCCCCGTGGTGTCACTATGTCTCCACCAACGAGGGATCCCAATACCTTCATAAATCAGCTATACCCGACCAAAACCAAATTAACTTAATTGAACGACCAGAAGATACTTGTGATACACAGCACTGACTACTAACCCGCTCCCCACTTCCACTTTAATTCCCTACGCTCACAACCCCGAACCGAGACAACCACAGTCTAGAATCTTCCCCTTACCCCCTACCAACCTATACTTATACAACTTGACCCCCCGGAACTAGAGATCTATTTCCTTGCTGCTGGGCAGCGACCATTATTATGCATAAATATGATTGAACTACCATGCAAAAATTAACCAGGCGCTAATATACCACAACCCAACTAAAATGGTTGTGTTAATACAATGTTTAATATCAATATTTAAACCAATACAATATATGTTCAAGCTGCAAGAAAAAATTGACTTGGGGTAAATCAAGTCAAACAGAGAGAAACCGGCACTTTAAAGTCCCTGGTAACTTGGAAACAACAGACACATAGATTCCTGCGCTAATTAACTCTACAGAATGATATGGCTCAGAGTTTGCTTGACTCAATAAAAACAAAACAAAAAGGATAATTAAATATACTTTATATGATTATTTTTTATTTTTATCACACATACATACATGTATGTTTAAAAATTAATTTAAGAATAAATTGATTAGACCGGTCTAAATAAAACATAAATCAAAAAAGCAAAAAACAGAACATATTAATAAGCTAATAATAAGCTAAAGGAGGTGGATCATACGTAAACTCCTGTGCACAGAAAAATCAATAAAAATACTAAAAATAAGTCCTTTGTATAGGATCGTGCAAATAGTTTGACCAGCTATAAATTGCAACAGTGTCTCGTTATGTTTTGTAGTGTTAGACACTCTTCATCAAATTGCCACTCAGCCAAAAAATGCAACAGGTAAGTGTGACAAACGCTCCACAACGGAACTTTACATATGGTTCGCACCTGAAGCTGACATGCGGAACAGGAAAATAATGTGAGACGGTCTCGGGCTGCGGGAAGGCGCTTCGCTGGCGCCTGTTATGTTATTGTTAATTACCCCGACTTCCAGGCTCTGTGAGTCCGCGTCTTCGGGTGCCGTATGCAGACACCTGCGTCCCGTTAATAAGCACACCTTCACCGTTGATTCTCCTGATAATGCCTCTGGAGCCCGGCTTCCAGGCTCTGTGAGTCTGGAAGCCGGGCAGCCTATTTGGACCTTTGTGCACCAGCTATATTGCACTTTTACAGCATATCTTTTCCAGTGACATTATCTGGAGAATTGATGGTGAACGTGTGAGTAACACTAAAACGCAGGTGTCTGCATACGGCACCCGGAGACTCACAGAGCCTGGAAGCCGGGCTCCAGAGGCATTATCAGGAGAATCAACGGTGAAGGTGTGCTTATTAACGGGACGCAGGTGTCTGCATACGGCACCCGAAGACGCGGACTCACAGAGCCTGGAAGACGGGGTAATTAACAATAACATACCAGGCGCCAGCGAAGCGCCTTCCCGCAGCCCGAGACCGTCTCACATTATTTTCCTGTTCCGCATGTCAGCTTCAGGTGCGAACCATATGTAAAGTTCCGTTGTGGAGCGTTTGTCACACTTACCTGTTGCATTTTTTGGCTGAGTGGCAATTTGATGAAGAGTGTCTAACACTACAAAACATAACGAGACACTGTTGCAATTTATAGCTGGTCAAACTATTTGCACGATCCTATACAAAGGACTTATTTTTAGTATTTTTATTGATTTTTCTGTGCACAGGAGTTTACGTATGATCCACCTCCTTTAGCTTATTATTAGCTTATTAATATGTTCTGTTTTTTGCTTTTTTGCTTTATGTTTTATTTAGACCGGTCTAATCAATTTATTCTTAAATTAATTTTTAAACATACATGTATGTATGTGTGATAAAAATAAAAAATAATCATATAAAGTATATTTAATTATCCTTTTTGTTTTGTTTTTATTGAGTCAAGCAAACTCTGAGCCATATCATTCTGTAGAGTTAATTAGCGCAGGAATCTATGTGTCTGTTATAAATATGATTGAAGTAATGTGTATACCCGGTTATAGTGTACTAGCCTTTTTCCCCAGTCTGGATGCTCTCCCCTCCCCTCCCTTCCCTACATATACCCTTCCTTATACCTACATCTGTATTAAGTTGTTATGTAACCCCTTTTCTTTGTTCTGTACCCCATAAAAATGTTTTCTCTTTCAAAATAAAAACTATTGATGGAAAAAAAAAAAACATACAAAGCATGTTGATAGATAAAACATACAAAGCATGTCGATAGATAAAACATACAAAGTACTCTCAGAGACATCTCATCAGGACTGAAGGATTTGAATTGAAATAAACCTGAAAGAGATTACACAAAAAAAGAAAAAAAAAAAAAAAGGGTCTATCTGCCGCAATGTGTAAAAAGGGGGACTGGCTGCCGTAATGTGTAAAAAGGGGGACTGGCTGCCGCAATGTGTATAAAGGGGGACACCGTCTGCCGTAATGTGTAAAAACGGGGACGCTGTCTGCTGTAATTGTAAAAAAGGGACGCTGTCTGCCGCAATGTGTAAAAAGAAGGACCGGCTGCCGCAATGTGTTAAAAGGGAGACTGGCTGCTGTAATGTGTAAAAAGGGGGACTGGCTGCCGCAATGTGTAAAAAGGTCTATCTGCCGCAATGTGTAAAAAGGGGGACTGGCTGCCGCAATGTGTAAAAAAAGGGTCTATCTGCCACAATGTGTAAAAAGGGGGCCTGGCTGCCGCAATGTGTAAGAAAGGGTCCTGGCTGCCGCAATGTGTAAAAAGGGAGACTGGCTGCCGCAATGTGTAAAAAGGGGGACTGGCTGCCGCAATGTGTAAAAAGGGGGACACTGTCTACTGTAATGTATAAAAGGGGCTCTACCTGGTGTAGTGGCGCTACTGTGCAGCGTAATTTGAATAATGTAGACTACTGTGCACCGTAGTATGAATTGCTATTATTTTGTGGCCACGCCCCTTCCCCGTGAAGCCACGCCCCTAGAAATTTTTTGCACGCCTACGGCGCGCACTGCCCCTATCTTACATGGGGGGGGGGGGGCGCCACTGTCGTTTCTTGCACACAGCGCTAAAATGCCTAGTTACGGCACTGCATGTTACTCTGCAGTTTCTAATACAGAGAGAGGTGCTGCAGCAGCGGGGGCAAAGAGAGGTGCTGTAGCAGCCGGGGCAGAGAGGGGAGCTGCAACAGCCAGAGCAGAGAGAGGCATTGCAGCAGCCTGGGAAGAAAGAGGTGCTGCAGCAGCGGGCACAGAGAGTGGTATAGCAGGACAGAAGTAATCCTGCTGCACAGCTACAAGAAGACAGTGAGACATTTAAAGAAGGCTGCAGAGCTCCGGCGTCTGCTGGCTGTCAGTGTCGGTGGCACGCCCTCAAACTCTTCTGGCGCCTGGAGCCAGGGGCGGATTTAGACCTCATGGGGCCCTAGGAAAGATACCGATTTGAGCCCCCCTCCAACAAACAATCCATAGCACGATATTTTTGATCCTGATTCATGCCCCTTATATTACTTGTCATTTTTCCTCCTTAGAGTAATGCCCCTTACAAATTATGCCAAACACCGTAATTCCCCTTAAACATTATGCCACACACTGTAATGCCACTTACACATGGCAGCCACATACTTCTTCACTACCAGGCTGGGAGGCTGTTTCCTGTCCAGGTGCTCCTGGCTGCAGATGCCACACTTCCTTGAACTGCTCGTGGTCAGGCGTTCTCTGTGCCCATGTCCCTTCTCTTTATGGCTGGCGCCGGCGGCAAGCAGTCCTGGCACTTCCTGGCACCACTTACCATGCATGTGCCTATTCCTGTTTATTGCTTCGGCATCTAGTATCCAATACCTGGCGCAAGCAGTGTGCAGCGCTGGTTGTGACTGTGGCTGCCCAGGGACCCCACGAACCTCAATACAGACAGAAACCAAGTTGCGCTCAACAATCAGGATAGAAACATTTATTATAAAAATTATAAATATGAACAGCAATTCTCCCGGGAGTACAATTAATATACTGTAGATAAATTATCATGAATATATACGGTACAGAATCACTATGTCCAAATGAATTATAATAATACAAGTATTATTTAATAATTGTGACAATTTGGCCACAAACGGTATTATGTATTCAGCAGTAGTGATAATAATTACACTCTTTTAAACACCATATAGGTCTGTGTGCCAATAATAACTCACTTGTTATATAGAAGTCCCAAACAGTCCTTGTTCCATGCGGGCATATATTGGTTTCCAAATTTCTATAAATAGAAATTGTCCTTATAGAAGGTTTTGAGCACTCAAATTAATGCAGGGATGGACAGATGAATTATGTCCGCCAAAAGCAAACCGCTATAGTGGTGTTGGCAGGGAGAGCCCGGAGTGATGTTAGTGCAGCCAGCCGTTTACCCCCGCACGGGGGAGGGAGAGCGGTGTCTGAGATGTCCGTCGGGTTGGAGTGAAATAGAGCCGTGCACAGGCTGTCAGACCCAGATTGCTGGATGTTATCTCTGTGACACGGTATGCATGCGCTCTCACCCAAAACGGCTGTGCTTGCCTCCCACGGGCAGCTCCGACTGAGCCTCCCTGCACTTCACCTGCTGTAGGAGAGGGACTGTTGGAGCCACGGATATGTTGCGCTGGCTGTGTATGGGAGCCAGCCACGCTCTATGTGGCGATATTGGAGTTGCGTCTCCTTGTCTGGCTCCAAATAGACCTCACTTGGATGGACCGCCGACTGGGTCAGAAGGCACCGGAGCCCCGGCACCTAAGTGTAAGCTGGGCGGTATAATGCTGTGCAGTACAACGGCCGTCTGGGACTGATCTCCTGTGTTGGCTCAAGGTGAGCTAGACTTCGATAAGTGAAAGGGTACACCTGTATCCTAACGCGTTTCAACGCCAGCAGGGCGTCTTCTTCCAAAAGTCAGGCACGAACCTCCCCTGCAACCATTAGCCCAGGGACCTAACAAACATTCCCTGCACCCTGTAGTCCTAGGACCCCCTCATCCTCCCCTGCAGTCAGCCGCCCTAGGATCCCCTTGCACACTGCGATGCCAATGGAGGCAGCTGGGAGACATTATTCCAGGGCTAAAGTTTAGAGGATATGGGTGAGCCAAGGTGATTGGATGGGGAAACAGTGCGTAACATGAGGGGGAGGGAATAGAACAGTGAGTGACATGAGGGGGGGCAGAACAGTAAGTGACATGAGGGGGTGGCAGAACTGTGAGTGACACGAGGGGGGGCCGAACTGTGAGTGACATGAGGGGGGAAAGAACAGTAAGTGACATGGGGGGCAGAACAGTAAGGGACATGAGGGGGGCAGATCTGTGAGGGACATGAAGGGGGAGCATAAAAGTGAGTGACACGGGGGGGAGAACAGTGAGTGACGTGAGGTGGAGCAGAAAAGTGAGTGACATGGGGGGAACAGTGAGTGACATGAGGGGGGGGGGCAGAACAGTGAGTGACATGAGGGGGAGGCAGGAAAGTGAGTGATATGAGGGGGGGCAGAAAAGTGAGTGACATGAGGGGGGAGCAGAACAGTAAGTGACATGAGGGGGAGGGAGTAGTACAGTGAGTGACATGAGGGGGGGTGAGTAAGATGGTGGGGCCGTTCACTCTGTGGTTGGCATCAGTCCAGATCTGCGCCAGAGAGTGCCCCATGTGGTTGCAGGCACAGGCAGTTTGGCACTGGCTGTTTGCTACACCTCCTACCCTGCTCTCATCCCACCAGTCGCTGCGGTTTCTCTGAGGGTGCTATGCCTAGCAGCCTAGGTGACCTGTTTGTGACCCTCTCCCTATCGCCAGGAACCTGTCTGCAGGAGAGGATCCTGCCTGACAAATCCACATCTGGCTCTTGCTGCACCAGAGGGGGAGGGCTGCTCTATGTTCTGTGGTGAGAAATCCACAAGCTCCAGGGATGGCCGGGGCCCTTGGCCAACTGGCGTTTCAGCCCATAAATGGACACCCTGCCCCCACTGATATATGATGTTTGTTGAACTGCAGGCGGAGACGTGGGAAGGAGGGGCAACCTTCGACATTTCAGGGGATGGGGCTTCAGGCGGCAAATGGCAGGCATGCTGTAGTACAGGAAAAAAATATTTTCCTGTCTACAGCTTGCAGATCACTGATCAGGGCTGGATTTCTGGGGGCCCTGCCACGGGCCCCTTGGGAGCCGCTGGGCCCTAGGCGGGCACTTAGGTTGCCTAGTGGTAAATCCGCCTCTGCCTGGAGCTTGCGCTATACTGGAGCCACCCTCGCTACACCCCTGCCTACACTACATACTGTATGTGCTGGGGTTCTCACATGCTCTGAAAAGTATGAACGAAAAAGATGAACACAAAACAACTTCCTTCTACCAGAGAGATGATAGTAGGCATTATTCACTTGTAGCGTACAAATTGTATTTAATTTCAGAACAGACAGACAATATAGCAGTTTATAATTCTATTATTTATAATAATAGTTCATAGACATACGGTGTCAGTATGAAAATATTTCTTTTAAAAATAAAATCTAAACTAACAACCTATTCAAATGCTGCTAGAACTAATTGTGGATATATGCCTGTATGCCTATGTGTATTGCAACACCCCTGTCTATGGCCCTCATTCCGAGTTGTACGCTCGCTAGCTGCTTTTAGCAGCATTGCAAACGCTAGGCCGCCGCCCTCTGGGAGTGTATCTTAGCTTAGCAGAATAGCGAACGAAAGATTAGCACAACTGCTACTAAATAATTTGCTTCAGTTTCTGAGTAGCTCCAGACCTACACCTAGACTGTGATCACCTCAGTCCGTTTAGTTCCTGGTTTGACGTCACAAACACGCCCTGCGTTCGGCCAGCCACTCCCCCATTTCTCCAACCACCCCAGCGTTTTTACCTGGCACGCCTGCGTTTTTTAGCACACTCCCAGAAAACGGCCAGTTTCCACCCAGAAACACCCACTTCCTGACAATCACACTACGATCACTCGCGCGATGAATAAACGTCGCTCGAGCTTGTGTAAATATCCAAAGTTTTGTGTTAAATTACTTAGCTCATGCGCGCTGCGTACCATGCGCATGCGTATTTTCCACCTAATCGCTGCTTTGCAAGAAATGGCAACGAACGAACAACTTGGAATGACCACCTATATGTTTAGTTTCATAGTCATCTTTTTTTAAGTGCACATTTGTCCTATCTTGGAGCAACAGATCCATTGAAATCAGATGGTTTTCTGCATATGCACAGCTCAGAAAACCCCACAAATTCCATCAATGCACCATCACTAAACTCAACCTACATGCAAACTCCCTATAAGCACCCAGGTCTGCCCCTTCAGCCACAAGTGGAGATACTATTGAGTTGCATACAACTCTAAATAGCTATATATGTATTGACTTGGCTACAGAGCATGTATAGTACTAAAAAAAATGTAAGATGGATTTGTGTGCAACTCATTCTATAGTCTCCCATTGCTCCCATGAGAAATATGTTCTGTGGTGCCATTGTGAAAATGATTTACCAACATTCAGAGTTTGCATTCCTGAGATCTATTCTTTCTAACTCTGGTTGTCAAATCAACTCTTAAGAAATCTATCCATGGTACAGTATTTAACTTGGCACAAATCTTTGGCAAATTAATATTTTCTGGTATTGATAAAGTACTATCCAGAAATTAGCAAAGACTACTGCTCCTAAAACCTTCATAAGCACTCTTGCCGAAGGACTAGGAAGGCGATTTATCAAAACTTGAAGAGAGATAATAAAGTACCAACCAATCAGCTCCTACCCATCATTTTTCAAATACAGCTTCTAAAGTTGTTAGAATGGAAGAGCGCTTCTGCACATACTCCAACATGGTTCCTCCAGGGATGCTTCATTCCCTAACCAAGATAGATGCTGGAGTTAGTACTATGTATGCATGTCACCATTTTGTTACTGTGTAGAGTGGCATAGTGGGTGACAGATGTCTCCCCATTAGCTCCAAAAGACCTGCCTGTGTTATGACTATTCCAGCATCCTGTACTGCTACCTGATTGTTGTATACAATCACTGGCTGGTGAGCTGTAACAACATGCTCCTAGTGGTGTAGAGAGCTGTTGCAGGCTCAGGTACAGTTCAGAGGCCTGGCGTAATCTCGGGAGGTGTGGCCATGCCCCCTTATTCAAATTATTCAAGTGGTGCTGAGCACAGAATTGAGGAGTGCTATCATGCTTCTCAACCAGGGGCAAATCCAGATGGAGAACAAACCAGCTGCTGTTAACAGGCAACAGGGCCAGGGGTGGGGCGGTGGGGCAGCTTGGTAATTATTGCCTCAACCTCCCCTCTTGGTGGCAGTGACACTCCACTTCATGCCTTAAGCAGTGTGTACACACACAGTGGGTACAGCTGTAACTAGAATTCTCAATGAACCACACTACTGGTTAAGTCACGGGACTGCTGTTTTGTTCAGAAAATTTCACTGGTGTTTCAACTACTCTGTCATACCACTGCGTATACACACACATATTTCCAACAAAAATGACACAGACTAATTGATTTGTACTTTATCTCTCACAAAACTTTATAAAAGCTTTAGATAATCTCTCCCTAATTTTTACATATGGCCTCCAGAAGCTATGTCTGCCTAACAATCCTAGGCAGGCAGGTGAGATTCTGCACAGTCGTAATAACTGAAGTATTCTGTATATATTAGTAGATATAGTTTACTAACACATAAGCCCAATTGCACACCTGAGGCATAACTGACCCAAGGATGGCATGTAGGCACAATTTACTTAATTCCCCCCCCCCTCCCCCAATTTACCAATAAAAAAAACTTTCATCCTAGGGGTGCCGTGAAAACAATGCCAATACTCTAGGGTGCTGTGTTTTAAGAAAGTTTGGGAACCACCGCACTAAATAATAGAGTATTATCATATCACAATCTTATATCTATGTACTGAGATATCCATATACTGTCTATTACACTGCTCTATGCATGGGATGTTGTACAAAAACCCGACTGTTTTCTGTATTTATTTTTGTTTTTTTAGAGGAAGAAAGTGATGACACTTTTTAATGCATATCAATAAGTATTTAATGTTTTTAAAAATATATTCTAAAAGCGTGCCCCATGAAGAGTTTCCTTTTCTCTAATTTCTGCCTGACAATCTACAAGCCGCAGAAAAAACTTTTTTACACCTCCTGTGCTAAAGCTGATGCCTCCTTATTTTGAGTAGGTACAGTGCCTTGCTAAAGTAATCACCCCCTTGGCTTTTTACCTATTTTGTTACATTACAACCTGTAATTTATTTTTTATTTTTTTATCTGAATTTTATGTGATGGATATGCACAAAATAGTCTAAATTGATGAAGTGAAATGTGAAAAATTTATATAAAAAATAATTTTTATAAATAAAAATTAGAAAATTGGCATTTGCACATTTATTCACCCTCTTTGCTATTAAGCCCCTCAAATGTTCTGGTGTAACCAATTACCTTCAGGTGTCACATAATTAGTGAAATGAAGTCCACCTGTGTGCAATCTAAGAGGGGAATTCAAATGTTTGAAAAGTCGGTTGGGTATCTGTTTTTTCCTGTCTATTAGATAGGAAAAAACAGACACCCAACTGACTAGTCAAACATTTGAATTCCCCCCTATGTGTCACATGATCTGTCAGTATAAACACACCTTTTCTGAAAGGCCCGAGGCTGCAACATCACTAAGCAAGTTGCATCACACCATGAAGACCAAGGAGCTCTCCAAACAAGTCAGGGACAAAGTTGTTGAGAAGTACAAGTCAGGGTTGGGTTATAAAAAAATATCCAAATCTTTGATGATCCCCCGGAGCACCATCAAATCCATCATCTTCATATGGAAAGAACATGGTACCACAACAAACCTGCCAAGAGAGGGCCGGCCACCCAAACTCACAGACCGGGTAAGGAGGGCATTAATTAGAGAGGCAGCACAGAGACCAAAGGTAACCCTGAAGGAGCTGCAGAGTTCCACAGCAGAGACCGGTGTGTCTGCACATGTGACCACAATAAACCATACACTCCATAGAGCTGGGCTTTATGGAAGAGTGGCCAGAAAAAAGCCATTACTTAATGTTAAAAATAAGAGGGCATGTTTTGAGTTTGCCAAAAGGCATGTGGACGACTCCCCAAATGTATGGAGGAAGGTGCTCTGGTCAGATGAGACTAAAATTTAACTTTTCGTCCACCAAGGAAAACGCTATGTCTTGTGCAAACCCAACACATCCCATCACCCCAAGAACACCACCCCCACAGTGAAACATGGTGGTTGCAGCATCATGCTTTGGGGATGTTTTTCAGTAGCAGGGACTGGGAAACTGTTTTGAGTCAAGGGAAAGATGGATGGTGCTAAATACTGGGATATTCTTGAGCAAAACCTGTTTCAGTCTGACTGATTTGAGACTGGGATGGAGGTTCACCTTCCAGCAGGACAATGACCCGAAGCATACTGCTAAAGTAACACTCAAGTGGTTTAATGGGAAACATTTAAATGTGTTTGAATGACCTACAGATAGATCCATGGTTATCTTGGCTTCTTTGCTGTGCCTATGCACACCATGGTTTATTTACATAAACCCTTCATCTATTGTTCTCAGCTGCAATACAATACAGAGAACAATACAGCAGGGGATTAAGTCATTACAGCAGGGGATTAAGTCCGACTGCCCAGTCTCAATTATTCCTATTAAAGGCCAAGATAAACATGGACCCATCTGTAGTCAAAGCCGAAATCTCAATCCAATTGAGAATTTGTGGTCAGACTTGAAGATTGCTGTTCACAAGCGGAAACCATCCAACATGAAGGAGCTGGAGCAGTTTTGCCTTGGGGAATGGGCAAAAATCCCAGTGGCAAGATGTGGCAAGCTCACAGAGACTTATCTAAAGTGACTTGCAGCTGTAATTGCCACAAAAGGTGGCTCTACAAAGTACTGACTTTAGGAAGGGGGGGGGGGGTGAATAGTTTTTCACGCTGAACTTTTCTGTTATTTTGTCCTATTTGGTGTTTGCTTCACAATAAAAAAAATAAAAAATCTTCAAAGTTGTAGGCATGTTCTGTGGAAATGATGCAAACCTTTAATCAATCTATTTTAATTCCAGGTTGTGAGGCAACAAAACATGAAAAATGCAAAGGGGGTGAATACTTTAGCAAGGCACTGTATATTCCATGTAGTAACTGACTAGAAACAGAAAATTTGGCTGCAGAATTTGCCCTGGAGAAATGGATCACTTCATTCCACTACTGTAATCATGTATCATAAAAATGATTATATTCAACCTGCTTAACCGCTTGCCTGGTGTGGTCACATCAGATGTGACCACATCAGGCTGAGCTTTCCTGACATACTGTACATGTAGACGCAAATGATGCATCCAGTCAGATAGCTTACTGAGTGGCTGCTGGAAGAAAATCTTTCTGCAGCTGCCACTGTCAGAGGGACCTCCCAGGCCCTCTGCTTACTGGCTCATCCCCTTTGTACCTGCTGTGCTACTGATCTCTACTGATCGGGTAGTACGGCAGCACCCCATGGTACCAGACATGAGCAGCTGCTGGGGAAATGTTAAAAAGCAGCCCTCACCTTTCCTCTGGACCCTTTGAAGCTGCAGAGAGGAACAGGCACCATGAAAATGTGAAGTCACGATGGTCGCAATTTTCCAATGTTCCGATGTTTGTGGGAAAAAACAATATTTTACAAATGTTCTTCTCTTCCCTATCACCCTGGACCCAAGCACACTGCAACTGGATTCTTGTCTTGAAGTCTGCTGGGCCAACAATGGGGGTCATTTCGAGTTGTTCGCTCGGTAAAAATCTTCGCATCGCAGCGATTTTCCGCTTAATGCGCATGCGCAATGTCCGCACTGCGACTGCGCCAAGTAAATTTGCTATGCACTTAGGAATTTTACTCTCGGCATTTTCATCGTTCTGGCGATCGTAATGTGATTGACAGGAAATGGGTGTTACTGGGCGGAAACAGGCTGTTTTATGGGCGTGTGGGAAAAAACGCTACCGTTTCCGGAAAAAACGCAGGAGTGGCTGGAGAAACGGGGGAGTGTCTGGGCGAACGCTGGGTGTGTTTGTGACGTCAAACCAGGAACGACAAGCAGTAAAATGATCGCAGATGCCGAGTAAGTCTGAAGCTACTCAGAAACTGCTACGAGGTGTGTAATCGCAATATTGCGAATACATCGTTCGCAATTTTAAGATGCTAAGATTCACTCCCAGTAGGCGGCGGCTTAGCGTGAGCAAATCTACTAAAATTCACTTGCGAGCGAACAACTCAGAATGACCCCCAATATCCACAAGTTGTACTGTATGCAAAAATACAGAAGTTTGATTTTTATTGGGTCAAAAAACTGCACACCGCATTTACGTCTTCATGTGATCCTTTTTATGCTAAGTTCTAAAAGACCTTTAGATTCTCTTGATTGAGCCAACAAAGGTGTTTTTTATACAGTAGATGGATTTTTAACTGAAGTTTAAAAAAGGGTATAAAACTGCTTTTAAGTACAATGTAAGAGCTAACTTCTTACAGGTCTAATGTAAAATGTTATGCAAGTGAATTAAACAAAGTGTTTAAAGAAAACCTCATGATATTGTGACTTATTGTATAACTGATACTTTGTAAAACTACATGAAAGATGTCCTTTATATGCTTTTCATTATGTTTTCTCTGTGCATCTGAACTCAATAGAACTGAAGTCTGATTACTGCCAAGCCATAACAATAGCTGCTGGGTGCTGAGTGATAATGGCATATACTGTAGCAGGTCATTTGTTTAGATGCGTGATCAGAAATCAGTTTTAAAAGCAATAAGCACACTCTATTACAGAGAGGATTTCAGATGTAATCCCCTCAGTGACTCGTCTGAATAGAACCAGCAAATAAAATCTTTATGAAAATGAACTTTTCTTTGAAGAATAGCTATATATTGTAACTACATTGTTTCTTAAATGAACTAACATGATTCAATTAATAGATCCTTCACACGGATGATAAAGAGAGAAAAATCATATTATAGGTATGAATGGAGCCCCTAAAGTAAAGCCATGCTTAGACACAGCTGAAAGGAGACAGGCATGCTGGATAGAATATATCACATATATATTATGTTAGAGAATATATTATATTAAGACCTGTTATTTAAATATAGCCGGGTCAAATGCAGACATGATGGATATCCAAAAACATTAATTACAAAATTGCCACAGTAATACTTTATTTAAATAAGAAGTACATTTGAGTCACATAGTGTTGCTTATTATTTTATGGAAAATATTTTCTGTGAACTTCTAGTGGTTAGAGTCTATCCTCATATGTATATGGCTACAGGGGTTACTTTACATTAATGTCCATAAAGTAAAAATGCCAACAGGACGACAGGAGCAACACCTAATAAACAGTCTACTTCAGGACCGATTTGTGACTAGACGGGATCCAGGACAATGAGAAGGGGACTTCATACTGTGTATACCATGTCTCTTAAATGTCCCAATTTCAATGCTACAGTCCAAATGTAAGGGCTCTGTTCTACATCACAATCAGTACTGCATGTCCCAGCCTACCAGGCACTTGGAAGGTACATCCCATGTAGGACTGGGAGACTGACACACTGACAGGACTGGGAGACTGAAACACTGACAGGACTGGGAAACTGACTCACTGACAGGACTGGGAGACTGACACTCTGAAAGGACTGGGAGGCTGACTCACTGACAGGACTGGGGGACTGACTCACTGACAGGACTGGTAGACTGACTCACTGGCAGGACTGGGAGACTGACACACTGACAGAACTGGGAGACTGACACACTAACAGGACTGGGAGACTGACTTACTGGCAGGACTAGGATACTGGCTCAAGGCCTAATTCAGATTTGTACATAAACCCAAAGGTTTAGGTACAAATCCAGTGGTGTGGGATCTGCACATGCGCAAGACCCACTCTGAATAAACTAGGTCTTGCGATATCACTCGGAGCCCCCTGTTAGCCACAGCACCTGGCACTGTTCTTCAAAATGTGCTGGGGGGGGGGGGGCAGAGTGTCGCCCCTGTTTTAAAGGTGTGATAGGCAGGATCTGCATCATTGGAAGATTTACTGGGCCCACGGTATCCAGATCAGATGGACAGCCTGAGTTAGCTTTAGCTTACACAGGCTGACAAGTGCCTAGAAACATTGTGAATCGTGACAGATGGTTGCAATGACAATACACTGCACTTCGATCTCGCAAATGTATACAGGAGGCATCTATCTCCTACAGAAGCCTCCTGCTGCATTTGAATACTAATTACACAGAATTGCTTCCTTGCAGCTGTGCAATTCCATACAAACATGAATTAGGTCCTCAGTGACAGGACTGGCAGATTGACTCACTGACAGGACTGGCATGTAGACTGACAGAACAGACAGACTGGCAAACTGACAAAACCAGCAGACATAATAGTTAAACTCTGTGACACTACACATCCTCTTTCTACTGATGACGTAGAGTCTGGTGGTGGTGGTGGTGTGATGAAGAGGATCCTGATGGTTATGGATTAAACCATCAAAACGTTAAATATATCAGTGTGTTCTGCTATTCATTACTAGAGTGCCGCCAACTGAGATCTCTCTCTCCCCCTCTCTCTTTCTCTCTCTCTCTCTCTCTATATATATATATATATATACATAATAATTTCAGGACAAGACATTATGACACAAAGATGACATGATGCAACGGGTGTAGTATGGTATGCCAGCGGCCGGGCTCCCGGCGACCAGCATACCGGCGCCGGGAGCCCGACCGCCGGCATACCGACAGTGTGACGAGCGCAAATGAGCCCCTTGCGGGCTCGCTGCGCTCGCCACGCTGCAGGCACGGTGGCGCTCTACGCACGTCACGCTACTTTATTCTCCCTCCAGGGGGGTCGTGGACCCCCACGAGGGAGAATATATGTCGGTATGCCGGGTGTCGGGATTCCGGCGCCGGTATACTGTGTGCCGGGATCCCGACATTCGGCATACTGAAGACCACCCGATGCAACAGTTTGAGATGTTTGTTTTGTTAGAAATATACTGGAAATATATGTTTTAGGCTGTGCATTCTTTTATTTGTTCATTTTTTAATTGTATGAATATTGTTCTGTAGGTTACAGATAGAACCGAGGAACATTACAGACATCAAGCAACATCTGTGTTTTCGTCAGGAACTGAAAGACTCTATACCCAAATATGTGCAAAGGTAAGAATGAATATATTTTTTTAAACAATGGAATCACTTAGATTCTGGCAGAACAACAGGATGACACCTGGCCTGTCAGTAAAAGGGGTTTCAGCACTTGCATGTTTATAATGGGTGCAGTGTGTGCCGTGCACATGTGCCCCTGAGTCCATGGGGGCCCACACCGCACATGCGGCACCCATTTCATTAATACTTGCCTCTTCAGAGTCCCTCGTTGGTGGCAGCAGGAGCACAAATAGTCAGTGGGAAAATGGCATGGCCTCCATTTTCCAGTCATTTTGTGCATGCATTTCCCCGGAGGCTCTTCATGCCCCAGTCCAACACCTATAATAGGTTTATTTAGCGGTGCACACAGGCCTATGGTGGCCAGGGTTGGCCCACACCGCACACCCAGCAACCATTTTTTCAATACTTATCCTCTGGATTTCCACATCAGCAGAAACCACTCTGAAAATGGTCCATTTTCCCAGAGCTTCACGCATATGCACTAAGAAAATCACGGGAGAAAATAGCCACTGCGCCATTTTCCTGGAGACCTGTGCATGCGCCCAGAGTCTTTTGCTCTGCCAGCTAGAGAGTAGGTCGAAGACTGGACATGGGCCTCCTCCTCTATTGATTCACCCCTGCATTCAGTGATACAGTCTAATCACAAGAAGCCTGCACATGCAGTACAGTAGCATACCTGGGCATGGAGTAAATGTTTTGTGGATGATGAATGATGGAGGAATTTTCCTTGCTGCTGCAGAATAGGCATATGCATGTGCCGCCCAATCTGTGATATATACATTTGGGTACCAAAGACTTATACAGTGAAGTAGGCAGGAAGGGGAGAGTAATACCAAGAATTGCGTATCAATGGGCAAGGGGTGAAGACAATATAACGTGATTCTATGAGAATCATAACATTTTGGCCCTGCCTCCTTTTCTTAGACCCATGATTTGCAGGATTATGTTTCAATGGGGGCAGGGCTTAATGACACAAAGTGCACTGTCACCCACCCTTCTAGCTGTAACTCCTTTCAGGGCTTCTCCAGAGGAGGAGCTCAAAAATGTAAGCAAGTGTGATTGAGGATATTGATGAATAATGTAATGCATATGTGTGTAGGGGTATTACTGTAATGTTAGGGGTAGTTTTTAATTGGATTTTAATTTTTAAATACCTGGGCTTGGGGATTCTATTTTTAATCTTTTCTCTCCCTTACATATCACTGGTGACATGTATATAGGTGACACTTGTGACAAATCACTGTTAAGTCTCTTTGGATTGTCTGAAATAAAAATATGCCATGCATTGCTACGGGGTAGTTAAGGAAGATTCACATCCACCAAAAGCCTATCCAGGTTTAACCTAAGTTTTTGCAAATTCATGAAAATTACAGAACATTTCCAACCCCACATTCTGTATATATTCAGTATTATTTCGAAGTTACAGAAAAAGTGAAACAAATGAATCTTCATTAGATAAGTTTAAGCAGAAAGAAACATTTACTGCGTAACTAAACAAACCGAAATGTTCATCCACGATAATGCATTACTGCGAAAAAAATAAATAAATATTTCTGAAATTATCTCTGTCACAGCCATATGCAACAGTTGATAACAATTCTTTGAACTGGCCTGAAGCTAAACATAGCTTTACAAGTTAATCCTATTTAGACTTTTTCAGAAGAATCAGAAATGACATTTTAGTTCTACTTCTATAAGATCATTTTAATTGTTCTACTTTTCCAGGAGGAACAATTATTCATCTGAAAAAATGCTAGGCCTTGCAGATTGTTTTTGGTTGGCATGTTGTGTGATTCTTTCCTCACATTTTATTATACATAAATGAAAGGAAATACACAAATCTGCAAGCTATATGAAAACAAGCATCAGATATACAGTAAATGTAAGAGAAGAAGAGAATTTTGTTTTTCTTTTTTCTTTCTTTAGTAACTTTTATTTACAGTATATACATACTGACGATTTTCCCTTTTAAAACCATTAAGAAAATGTTTTTTTTTTAATTTGTTTTATTTGATATAGTTTAAAAAGTATTTGTAAAAATATTTAAATATTATATTATGCACATCTGCAGAATGGATCTCCATGTCAAAAAATGGGGCGACACAATGGGGCGGTGTGTTCGCATATGATCTGACCATGCCAGTTAAGTGGCTAAAACAAATGTCCTCTTATTCAAAACATGCATTGGTGAGGTGGATCATACAGTAGAATTACATTTGCCAGTTCAGTACTATAAAGGCATACATAAGTGCAGCATGGTCTCTGCAGAGAAATTTATACCTACTGAAGGCTTGGATGCATCTGCTGATACTCCTCTTAGGAGGAGTATGTTTTGCCCCTCCAAAAGGTTTGGTGTAAAGGCATCTGCTGAAGTATTTAAAAAATAAATGTAAAAATGGACATAAATAGTGAGCACTAGTGTGGTAGCCTGGTCTATTTACAGTAAAATCAAGTGAACAGTGAGCATATTTTCCCCCTGCAAAAGTGACACCAGGCTTTGCCTGGCTGGCCGGACTTTCTAGCACAGAGTGGAATGTGGTCCTTCTATCATTATCTGAAATAGAGCTTACTCAGGGCAGGGCAGAAGCCACAAAATTGACCTGTGTTCACTATTATAGTCAAAAAGCCAATGCTGAATAGCATTGGGACACTCCTTGGTATGAATATGGTTCTATGTGCCAATAGTAAATAGTAGATTATAACACTGACTAGAGACCCATGATTATGATTAATAAACTCTTAAATCCATTGGCACAATTTTGTTATTGGGGTAGTCCAAATTGTAATAAAATAATTAGTAAATATTTGCTGCATACTAATTCTTTGTGGAGTGTAATGCTGATTTAAAATTATTAATATTTTTTAGAGATGAGTGGGATTGGATCCATGAGAATCGAACCCCCCCCAAACTTCACACTCCGAGCCGGTATCCGAGCCTGCCTCGGGACATCCGGCAGACTCGGAAACCAGAACGAGGCAAAACGTCATCATACCACTGTCGGATTCTCGCGGGTTTTGGATTCCATATAAACATCTGCGCATTACCGCCATTTTCACTCCGAACTTGGAGAGTGAGGGAGACAGACCTCTGTCTCTCTGTGGGTGGTGGCGTTGGGTGGGGTTAGTGTATGCTCTGTAGGGGTGCTGCTGCAGTCACTGTGGTGTACCTGTGCTCTATTAGGGGTGCTGTCCTGGCTGCCACTGATGTTTCATATGCTGTTATGAGTGCTGCAGCTGTACATGGGTGTTGCTGTCCTGACTGTGTTGTACCGGGGCCAGGAGCACTGTTCTCCTGTATGCTATAAAAATATATGGGTGCTACTGTTGAAATAACATAACACTGGCCTAGCATGCTGTAAAATTTCAGGGGTGCAGTTGTTAAAAATTAAAAGCACACTGCTCCTGTATGCTGTAAAAACAAAAGGGTGCTGCTGTTAAAATAACATTACACTGGCCCTGTATGCTGTAAAAATTCAGGGGTGCAGTTGTTAAAAATTAAAAGTACTGTGGTCCTCTATGCTTTAAAATATAGGGGTGCTGCTGTTAAAATAATGTTACACTGGACATGTATGCTGTAAAAATTCAGGGGTGCAGTTATTAAAAATTAAAAGCACAGTGTTCCTGTATGCTGTAAAATGTAGGGGTGCTGCTGTTAAAATAATAATCTTACACTTGCCCTGTATGCTGTAAAAATGCAGGGGTACAATAAAATCAATGTACACTGGCCCTGTCTTGTATGCTGTAATATTTCTAGGGTGCAGTGAAAATCAATGTACACTGGCCCTGTCTTGTATGCTGTAAAAATTGAGGGGTGCGGTGAAAATAAATGTACACTGGCCCTGTATGCTGTAAAAATTCAAGGGTGCTGTTGTTAAAATAAATGTATACTGATCCAGTATGCTGTAAAAATTCAGCGGTACAGTGAAAATAAATGTACACTGGCCTTGTCTTCTATGCTGTAAAATTACAGGGGTGTTGTGAAAATACAGGGGTGCTTGCACTGTCCGCGGTTGCGATGTCTAGGACTGACCTTCACAACACTGTATGGGAAGTGGAGACGGCTACCACCATTTGCACGCCCCCTGCAAGTGCTGGGAGGAGCACCACCAGTCTATTTGCTGATATTGAGATTGATGATGTCACTGTAGAAGTACACAAGGATGAGGAGGATATGGGTGTAGCTGGCGCTGAGGAGGAAGTTGACGATGAGGATTCTGATAGTGATGTGGTTTGTTTGAATAAGGCACTAGTGTAGACAGTTGTTGTCCATGGGGTGAAAAAGCTCATTGCCATGCCTGGGCAAAATACAAAAAAAACCCACCTCTTCGGTGTGGAATTATTTCTCCACAAATCCAGACAACAGGTGTCAAGCCATCTGTTGCCTTTGTCAATCCATAATAATTAGGGGTAAGGATGTTAACCACCTAGGACCATCCTCCCTTATACGTCACCTGCAGGGCATTCATCATAAGTCATTATCAAGTTCAGAAACTTTGGAAAATAGCATAAGCAGTCCATTGACACCTAAATGATGTGGTTTGTTTGTTTGTTTGAATAGTATTTCTCTGTTAGGATTAGGATGTAAACACTGGGGGGGGGGGGAATCTGAGGATGAGGATGACATCTTGCCACTGTAGAACCAGTTTGTGCAAGGAAAGATTAATTGCTTCTTTTTTAGTGGGGGCCCAAACAAACCAATCATTTCAGCCACAGTCATGTGGCAGACCCTGTTGCTAAAATGATTGGTTTGTTAAAGTGAGCATGTCCTGTTTATACAAAAAAAGGGTGGGTGGGAGGACCCAAGGACAATTCCATCTTGCACGTCTTTTCTTTGCCACATCATTCCAGGGGTGCTGCCCTATTTGTGGTGCTGCCCCTCTGCCCTATCAGTCCAGGGATGCTGACCCACTGCCATTTAAGTCCAGGGGTGCTGTTGCCTGTCTGTTGTGCTGTGTAATTTTCCAGGGGTGCTGCCTATGCTGTATAAATCCAGGGGTGCTGCCGTATAGTTCCAGGGGTGCTGCTGTACTTTATCCTAGGTTTAAATGAAAGCCTAGAGCAGATTAGAAACAAGCTTCAACATCACAAACAGATTTGTTAAAAACTAGCCGCAAAGGTGGAAATGGAAATTGCTGAAGCGTTTTTAAATAAAGTGGGGAGAGACCACATTTGTGGCCAAAGTCAGTGTGACTCAGAAGAGACTGAATCATAATCCAGCGCAACTACCGGAGAGGTAAAAGTGAGATTTTCTGCCGGAGCATTAGAGAGAGGTTCTTCTCCATTATTTCATGCTAGGGACTCACTCAAATGAATGGCTCCAATTAGTCAACCTTAATTTTGATTTATTATTTATGTTCCACATTTTGGGATTATTTATTTAGAAGATGCGCATTTGTTGTACAGGGATCTTCTTTTCCTAAGGGCTGTGTAGGGTTATCACAAGACCTCACTGTGTTAGAAGAATAGAGTTTTAGTGATCTTGCATAGCATCAGCTTTCTATTGCACTACAGCACTAGATGGACCAGGTGCTCCTGTGAGGCACAAACAGTTACTGAATAAGGCCCAGAATGGAGTCTCATGGTGGTTTACAGCCTGGAAGATGTCTGGCTTGCCACGCTGAGGCATGCTGTGGGCACAGACGTTAGCATTGCTTCCTCCCACAGTCCTACTTATAGTATGAAATTAGTTTGGACTGTAGAGTGGTAAACTCAACTAGGTTAGGGGCTCAATAACAAAAAAAATCTGAACTCAACTTGCCCCAACCGAGGCTGCTGTGGGAGCTCAGGAGGGGCTGCTAAAACATCTAAGGGGCTGCTTTATTTAAAAATAACATATGAAAAAAATAAACAAGACACACAGGTATGCTCACATGCGTGTGTAACTGGGAGCTGTGAAAAACAAAAATAAGGCATCTGCCACAAAATATGTAAATAAAAATGCAATAAAAAAAATGAAAATAAAAGAAACCCACGAGATTTTCACAACGTAAATCTCCAGACTCCGTGGAGGGGAAAATATCCAATCTTCATATACACCAGTTTATTTGTATCCCAGCATCAAATCCGAGATTATCTTAATCTCTGAAAATGGAGAAGGGGGTACAATTTTGTAGGCTTTGGCCCCTAGTTTTTCAGTTTGTCCAGTAATGTGGTAATTAATAATTATATATTTTCTTTGTTAAAGTCCTTTCTGTTCCACACCAATACAGGAGTGGAGATGAAAGCCTGTGTGTTGTTCCTGATTGCATGTGCCTCTTTAATTTTTAATCACCTTCTTGACACTGTCCTCTTCCTCTTGCTTCTTCTCATAATGTGAAAAGTCATCAAATATGGAGGTGGTATGTTTGTAGCTAGCTATGATTCGGAAAACTCGGCGAGGTTTTTCCAGGGGGACCACCTGTCGCTGAAATTATGGGTTTATTAAACTGTGCATGTCCTGTTTAAACAAAATAAGGGTGGGTGGGAGGTAATATAAAGTAATATAGTTAAAGACAATTCCATCTTGCACCTCTTTTTTTCTTTGCATTATGTGCTGTTTGGGGCCTAGTTTTTAAAACTGCCATCCTGTCTGCCACTGCAGTGCCACTCATAGATAGGCCAGGTGTTTGTGTCGCCCACTTCTGTCGCTTAGCTTGGTCATCTAGCAACCTCGTTACACCTCTTTTTTTTCTGTGCATTATGTGCTCTTTGGGACCTATTTTTTAAAACTGCCATCCTGTCTGCCACTGCAGTGACACTCTTAGATGTGCCAGGTGTTTGTGCGCCCACTTGTGTTGCTTAGCTTAGTCATCCAGCTAACTCGTACAAACTTTTGGCCTAAAAACAATATTGTGAGGTGTGAAGTGTTCAGAATAGACTAAAAATTTGTGGAAATGAATGTTATTGAGGTTAATAATACCGTAGGAACAAAATTACCTCCAAAATTCTGTGATTTTAGCTGTTTTTATGTTTTTTTCCCCAAAAATCATCCAGATCCAAATCCAAAACCTGAAAGGATGGTTTTGGCAAAACCAATCCAGATCCAAAACACGAGCGGGGATCCAGATCCAAAACACAAAACACAAAACCCGAAAATTGTCCGCCGCACATCTGTAATATTTTTTTACCTAGTCGTTTTCCCTTACTGGTCACTACTGATTGGACCTTTGAATTTATTTTCATTCATCATCTTCACATCACAAGAAGGAGTATATGCAGATTATTTATGTATTTATCATGAAAGATGATATCATTTAATTAAATAACTTAATAAATGGTATGTTACAGCGCTCATTCTTTTCTATCCTGTAAGAATTTTTCACAGAATACGTGGGAATTTTTTTTATTCAATTGTTTGCTTATTTTTTTATCCAGAGCAAAAAGACGTGTATCCCCTTTCTTGTGTTGGCACTTTTTTTCATTATTTTCATTTTTATATTTATATTCCTTTTTTATATGTTTATAAAAACATTCATTTTATTTTGTTAAAGTGCTAATGCTTGTAAATGTTAACTTTATGACTAAAATAATTTCTCTACAAATAGTTTTTAAACAATTACTAAACACATTATGGAAATTTCGATCTAATTAGCAACTATTTTCTTATACACAAAATATTTAGTAAATACTAGCTCATGTTTCTTCAGTATACCCTGTTCATCAATTGATAATATTATTACTTTATCTTGTTGAAATGATTTTGTTCTGGAAAAGGCTGCATACATTTGTCAAAGTCTAAAAAATACAGGCTATAGTAAATATATGACTAAGGAGTATAATGTTTGATCTTGACTTTTAGTCATAGCCATGGTGAAAGCAAGCGCTATTGGAAACTGTTTTAGTTTCAATGTACAGTAAATGGTAGGTTAGGATCACTTGGTGCCAGTATATTTTTTGGGAAAAATACTGTTTAGTCTTTGAAGTTCCGGTACGTGCGTCACAATCAATTAACCTTAACATCATCCTTTTATTGACTAATCTTGTATCATTACACAGTGCTTGGATTGGATCCAGATTTCTAAATACAAATATTACTGCTCCAATTTTTTAATTCAGTTTCTGTGGGGGCAATCCTCCAAAAGTGAGACTGATCAGAAACTCAACTGCAAACCTATTTTCTTCAGCATTGGCACTGTTGTATAATATAGAGTCAATACTTATTTGACTTTTCAGTAGAACCTCTTAATTGATTTTAGGAGCATCATTAATTTTAGGAATGTGAATTGCCTTTTTTTCAAATACATTTTACTATTTCTGGTATTATTTTTGGAAAATATTGCATCTACGATATAATCATTTACAACACATGTTGGTGGTATTCAAATATCCCTTCTTCCAAGTCTGGCTCTTGCAATTTTCTTTCACCTAGCTGTAAAAGCCACTTTGCAAAACTTGGTGGGCCATCAATTAAAATGTGCTCAATATTAGTTCTCATACTAGCTTTTATTTGCAAAAGCTGCAAGTGATTCCAACATTTTTTGTTTTTATATACAAGATTAACATTTTTCTGTTCTGCTGCCACATGGGACAACTGATATTGTTTGTCTGAAGTCTCCTTCAAAACGTCAAATGCATTTCCAAAATCTTTATATTAATGGGTTTTGTTTGACATTTCTAAAGAATTTTTACAGCAATAATGCCGTGCGCCTAAGCCATTGATGCCTCATCTCAGATGATTCTGTAACATTAAGGTTTTAGTAGTTAGCATTTACTGCCTTACAGCACTCAAAAATATACTGGAAGGTCAATTGGCTCCCAACAAAAAAATAAAATAATAATAAAAAAAACCCTAGTGTATGCGTATACATCTGTTTAGGTCAGACTAGATGGGCCAAGTGGCTCGTATATGCCATCGAAATTCTATGATTCTATAATTCTAGGTTGAATTTTCAACAATTGTAATGGGAAGCATGAAACAACTATTAAATGCACAACCGATTATTAATGATGTTGCTGCAATTTCTGCATATGCCAAAACAGTTTTTCGTAGACTTTGTGTATGAGACTTGTAGTTCCACGTAAAAAAAAGAGAAAATGCAGATGCATAATCTTTAGCATTAAGTAATTCTAATCATAATAATGATAACAAACTCTGCAATATAACATAGAGTAAAACTGAGGTGCTTAGCATAATTTTGGCCAAAATTTGGGCTCACCACCCACAGCCAGGTGACCTCATCTTGTGGGCCCCTAACATTATTAAGGATGAAGTCTAGAGCAAGGAACCCAGACAAGTACAAGCCAACTGTCCCAAGGCATCACACTAGTGAGAGGTTTAAGTGTTAAAAGGTGTTACATTAGTAAGAAGCAGCAGCTATGTGTTGAGAGTGTTATATAGGTGAGAAGTAATTATTAGGGTTTTAAGAAGTGCTACATTAGTAATAAACAATGTAGTTGCTAAAAATTTGCTAGATTAACTGTTACACTATAATGCCCAAACACAGCCAGGCCACACCAGCCCAGTGGAATCCACGCTCCAAACTCATCCCTAAAACTGACAAATATATAAATGTATGTACATAGGACTTATCATACATAGTGCCTTTCCAATATGCAGTCTGCAAATGCTAGAAACCCATGATAATTAAAAACACCCTTGGGCAGGTGTGAAGGGTGCTAATCCAAGCTGAAGGAGTCTCCCCCTTCAAGTGTACACATGTACACAATACACGGTAGAATATATGGGGGGAGTTTGAACTGCACACCCTTATTATAAACAAAATGAGAGGTGCTACCGTAATGCAATAGCATGTTAGAAAGTTACTGTAGGTGTTTTCACTTCCACCTGGTCTATCAATAAAAAAAACCAGCAAAACAAGTCACTGCCTATCAGGGGCAGATCCAGAAGAAAATTAAAGGGGGGGGCACCATGTTAGGGGAATGGTAATAGTTATATTTACATTCAACTAAGGCATGTGTGCTCCCAGATAAGAGGAGTGGTATCACAGGGGGCGTGGACTCACAAAATACGCCATCAGGTAATGATTGGCAGTAGGAGCGCATCCTGGTTTATTGCCAATGTTTCACCCTGATGAAAAGGCTGATTGAGCCTTGAAATGTTTGTCACCTGTTCCATTAGGTATGGGAACCTGGAAGGCACCCCCAGCACAATATAATTATTATAGTGTTTTGTTGGTGGTAGCAGGTGCAGCATACCTTGTTTTGGGCACTGCACTGAGACTCTGACTGCAGGACATGAACTGCCCATCTTTGATTAGCAGAAGCAGCCAGCTGGATCTCCAACAAGCAGCATAAGACTTCTGCAGGACAGCCCTGTCACAATCACACGGGCTGCCTTCTCAAAGCTGAGCTGAGTTTGACTGCAACTAGCATGGTGGTAAAGGAAGTGGAGGAGGAAGCGCTGGGAAATTGTGCAGTGCAGTGAGGGCTAATGAAGCCTTCTGCGCCATTATAGGTAACAGTCTTACTCGATGCTAGCATTTGAACTCTGCGCCTGGGCTGGACTCTGGCTGGCAGGCAGGCAATGGAGGAGGTAGGTTGCAGTGTGAGCAGGGGGAGGCTGGAGCTGCAGCTCCAGCATCCCCACTGGTTACTACACAGACTTGCTGTTAGAGCAGCGGCGGGTCCTAGTGCCTGCCGGCTCTTTTATCAAATCTGACTGATGGAAATAGCAGTAGTGCTGCTGCTGTTCTCCTTTTGAAAAAATAAGAATTGAGAAATGACAGGGGGGGGGGGGGCACAGGGCCGAGTGCCTCCCCCTGGATCCACCTATGCTGCCTATAGTGTCCCCTATAAATCTGTCAAAACATATCTTTCTTTGAAAGCATCCTACAGATTATCTTTATCCAATATCTCACAATACACTGTAGCAGGAATGTTTGGCAAAATAAAGTCTAAAGTCAGCAATAGAATATTTTGGGGATTAATCAATCTTTCAACAGAGCATTCAGATCTAAAGGTTCTGGTAGACAGGTATCCATTTGGTGTCTTCTTGTCATAAGCCTAGAGTTACACATGTTGCATAATATGTAAATTTCAAATGAAGTAAGGTTACCATTAAACATTCTTAGGTCCTGAAAATAGATTGGGTTCGGAATGTTGGTGATCAGAATACCGACTGCGACATCCTGACATACCTTCCCCCAATGCCCCACTAACCATAATCCTCCCTTCCCGCAGCCTAAATCTAACCTCCTCTTCCCCTGTAGCCTAACTCTAACCCTTCCCGGTGGTGCCTAAACCTAACCCCCCTTCCCGTGGCCTAAACCTAACCCTCCCCCCACTGCAGCCTAACCATGACACTCCCTGGGGGGGTGGCTAAACCTAAACCCCCCTCTCCACAGCCTAAACTTGTACCCTCTCTCCCTGGGCCTAACCCTAACCCTTCCCCCAGCCTAAACCTAACCCCCTCATGCTGCTTACCTCACTGGCAGCTCAGCAGTTTCTTTTCGGAGTCCTGGGTGCCGGGATGCCGTCGCCGGCATTCTAGTCAGTGTCAGGATTCCGGTACCTTTCACATGTAAAAAAAGTATTTCTAGGAAATATAGTTGTCATTCGTTTGGACTAAAATGAAACATAGTGCCAATGGTAGTGTCTAAACATTTATATTGTTGTTGCCATTTAGATTCCTTAATTCTCCATGTATAGTGTTCTGGAATTTCAGAATATAAATATTGCCTATTATTAAGATCTTCTTGTTTTAATGTAAATCTTGCTAATGTCTTAGAATTGTTATCTTTACATTCATCAGCTGCCTCTTTGCATCCAGCTTGAAAATAAACAATGATTGTCTTCCAGATGAACAGGTAGTCTCTCAAAATGATGTGTCTGATGTTATACTGTCAGGAAGGGGTGTATCTAGGGGTCTGAGCGTCCCTGACAAAGTAAGGAACTGGCACCCCCCACCCCCCCCACCCAGAGACAAAGAGGGGGGAGTTACAGGTAGGCTGAGGTCAGGGACACTGAGGGAGAATTACAGGGGGGTGCGGGTACAGTGGCAAACAAATTCTAGAGAGGGGTTACCAAATGCAGTACACAATCTCCCACTTTGCAGAACATTGGAGCAATTGTTGGAGTCTGGGGGAGCGGTAGAAGAACCTAGTAAAGACCATGGACATTAATGTATACTGTATGGAATACAGTATTAATAATTAACACTATAGATGGTCTACAGTATAGGCTGTATCACACATTTAAATAATATAAATAAGTGGTCAGGAAAAAGATTAAACATACCATAATAAGTAAATACACAAACATAAAAGAACCAGTCCTGCACTTTTTAAGCACACATTCTCCCACCTCATGGTAAGGCTCCTGTCTTTTTTTTCTGGTAGCTACTCTCTTGTCCAGTGTACTGATTGTACTTGGCATGTGCAGCAACTCTGCTCTGTCCCTTAAACTGCATTATGTGGTGGTAGCTCTAGTTATCGTATTTAGTGATGAGCGGGTTCAGTTCCTCGGAATCCAAACCCCCCCGAACTTTACCCATTTTACACGGTTCCGAGGCAGACTCGGATCCTCCCGCCTTGCTCGGTTAACCCGAGCGCGCCTGAACGTCATCATCCCGCTGTCGTATTCTCGCGAGATTCGTATTCTATATAAGGAGCTGTGCGTCGCCACCATTTTCACTCGTGCATTGGAGATGATAGGGAGAGGACGTGTGCAGCGTTCTCTCAGTTGTGTTCAGTGTGCTGCAAATATCTGTGCTCAGTATGCTGCAAATATCTGTGCTCAGTGTGCTTGCATATATCTGTGCTCAGTGTGCTGAAAATATCTACGTTCTCTGCCTGAAAAATGCTCCATACTGTATCTGTGCTGCATTGTAGTATATAGTAGGAGGACAGTGCAGAATTTTGCTGACCAGTGACCACCAGTATTATATCAGTACGGTACAGTAGTCCACTGCTCTACCTATCTCTGTGTCATCAAGTATACTATCCATCCATACCTGTGGTGCATTTAAGTTTTGCGCAGTATATATAGTAGGAGGACAGTGCATAATTTTGCTGACCACCAGTATATAATATATAGCAGTACGGTACAGTAGTCCACTGCTCTACCTACCTCTGTGTCGTCAAGTATACTATCCATCCGTACCTGTGGTGCATTTAAGTTTTGCGCAGTATATATATAGTAGGAGGACAGCGCATCATTTTGCTGACCACCAGTATATAATATATAGCAGTACGGTACAGTAGGCCATTGCTATTGATATATTACTGGCATATAATTCCACACATTAAAAAATGGAGAACAAAAATGTGGAGGGTAAAATAGGGAAAGACCAAGATCCACTTCCACCTCGTGCTGAAGCTGCTGCCACTAGTCATGGCCGAGACGATGAAATGCCATCAACATCATCTGCCAAGGCCGATTGCCAATGTCATAGTAGAGAGCATGTAAAATCCATAAAACAAAAGTTCAGTAAAATGAACCAAAAATCAAAATTAAAATCGTCTGAGGAGAAGCGTAAACTTGCCAATATGCCATTTACGACACGGAGTGGCAAGGAACGTCTGAGGACCTCTCCTATGTTCCTCATGACTAGTGGGTCAGCTTCACATGAGGATGGAAGCACTCATCCTCTCGCTAGAAAAATGAAAAGAGTTAAGCTGGCAAAAGCACAGCAAAGAATTGTGCGTTCTTCTAAATCACAAATCCCCAAGGAGAGTCCAATTGTGTCGGTTGCGATGCCTGACCTTCCCAACACTGGACGGGAAGAGGTGGCGCCTTACACCATTTGCACGCCCCCTGCAAGTGCTGGAAGGAGCACCCGCAGTCCAGTTCCTGATAGTCAAATTGAAGATGTCACTGTTGAAGTACACCAGGATGAGGATATGGGTGTTGCTGGCGCTGAGGAGGAAGTTGACAAGGAGGATTCTGATGGTGAGGTGGTTTGTTTAAGTCAGGCACCCGGGGAGACACCTGTTGTCCATGGGACGAATATGGCCATTGACATGCCTGGTCAAAATTAAAAAAAAATCAGCTCGGGGCGTGGCTTGGCCGGCATCATGGAAAGCTGTGATTCCGTGGAGCTCCAGCTTTGATTTCCCCATTAAAGTGCCTGGGCCCACGCTTTCAAATGCCAACTGGCTGTATTGTGCCTACCTGGGCCTACTGACCAACCTGGTACTGGGGGGTGAGTGCTGCGGAGTTGGGGGGGCCCCGTGTTGCCCCCTGCGGATTGCGGCCTACCTCCAGTGCTGAGGCCGGGACCTAGATTTCGGGTGCGAGCCGCCGGAGGAACCAGCCTGCCGGACCCGGGAAGATAAGCCCTGCTCTGAGAATCTTCTCCCCCGTATTGACGGCACACCCCACCGCTAGACGCGCTATCAGGCACCCGGAGACTCCAGCAGGGGACTGAGGACCGCCAAGGACGCCCGAGGTAAGGGCCGCGGCGGCGGCCATCTTGCAGTTGGCGCCGCTGAACGCCCGGCCTTAGTGGCTGCAGTTAGAGCTCTCCTGTGAGGTGGATAACACAGGACACAAGCTCCCAGTACCCCTGCTGACCTGACCCCTGAAATTAGGTGCTAGATGAAGAGGCAGTGAGCTGGTGCAGCTTTAGAGACCAGCCGGCGGCCATCTTGGGACTGGCACCACCACTGTAACCCATAGCAGAGACAGCACACAGGGGTTTTCAGGCCTCTGTCACACCTGCTCTATTCAGCTCATTGCTCACAGCCCACATGCATGCTCCCTGCCTCCTCAGGTCCATGTGATGAGCCACATGAAAAGTGGAGGACATACCTGCAGACATCCCTGCCATTTCTGCGCCCGGTCCCCACTGTGTCACCCAGCTGCCATCACTTTGCCATAGAGGACCCAGAATTATCTCTCAACCCATGGCCCTGCGGCCGGTCTGTTTCTTTTCTGCAAGTTTACTCCTATACTGATGGCCGGCTAACCACCTAGATTCTGGGGTGGCGTGCTGGTGCTGACCCTGACGGGATGATGCTCTAATCACACAACGTTACTTCTGATGTTCTACTGACGTACCCAAGGTGCCCCATGGTGAGAGGAAAGAAAGGATCGCAAGGGAGAGGAAGGAAGTCACATACAATCACCCCGACGCGTGCAATGGATACTCCGACCTCGAGTGACATGAGGCAATTTTTTCTCCCCCAGGGCTCCGCCCCTACGGTGGATGCCTCCCTACCCTCGACCCCACGTCTCTCGCCTGTCTCAGACTCGGCTTCCCAAGTGGGATCACAGGCGGCAGCCCCACACGCCACGACAGACCCGGGAAGTCTCGCCCAGATTCTGAACCTGCTTCAGGCACTCCCAACTAAGCAGGACTTTGAGCACTTGGAGGGGAGAGTCCGGGAAACGGTCCGCTCAGAGATTGCTGCGGTTCAGGAAGAAATAACACACATCGGCTCCCGCCTGTCTACGTTGGAAGGCTTCTCCTCAGACACAGCAGCTGCACATAACGCCCTCCGGGCCACCGTTATCAAACAGGCGTCCTGCCTTCAACAGCTCCAAGACCGTGTAGAAGATTTGGATAACCGCGGAAGGAGAAATAACCTGAGGGTCAGAGGGGTATCGGAGGATATTGCACCTGCCTGCCTCACTGACTTCCTCACGACGGACTTCAATGAAATTCTGGGCCGGGATCCCGCTTCCATAATCGAGTTCGACAGGGCCCACCGAGCTTTGAGACCCAGGGGCGCACCGTCTGATCGCCCTCGCGACATTATCTGTCGGCTCCATTACTACATGGAAAAAGAGGAGATCCTCCGCAAAACCCGCTGCATGGATGTGATAGAGACTGCCTCTCATAAACTCCAGATCTTCCAGGACCTGTCGTGGTCGACCCTTCAGAAGCGCAGAGCCTTACACCCGCTCACTACAGAACTTCGGAAGCTGGGCATTAAATATAGATGGAGCTTCCCTTTTGGCCTTCAGACCTCGCACAACGGGACTCTATATACCTTTAAAGACCCCTCCGACCTGCCCCTTTTCTGCCAAGCGTTGGGAATACCACAGGTCTCTCTTCCAGAATGACAGGGGCCCCTGACCGACGGCACCCCACCTGAACTCTCCCACCCCGACAACGACTGGCACCTTGTACACCGCCATCCGAGACCCCCTAGGGAGCAGCGCTCCTCCACGCAGTCGACGAAGAGATGAGAGTCGCAGCCTGGTTTGGAACACTCACTTGAGAAATTTCGGGTGGTCCTTCATTGGCTTACAAGAATTATTGCCGACTCGGGGGATCTCCTTGCCGTGCGGCACACTCTCCCTGACGGGAGGTGGTCGGGGCATCGAGATCGTACTCGACTCGACGAATGTTCACCAATCCTGTACGGGTTGGAAATACCTGTTCCTGGTTAAATTCCATTTCTTTTCAGTGGTTGTTCTTCTTAGTTGTGTGATCAAACTGTTCAGATATATTACTGACTGTGATGTTATATTCCCTGTTGGGGTCGGGACTGGCACTGACCCCCCAGTTCGCCCCTGCACCGCCCGAGTATTCTTGGTCTCCGACGCGATTAGCGCGTCCGAGCTCCCAGGAGGCGGTAGAATTGTCATTTATTTAGTTTATTTTTTCAGCTGATATTTGCGTATGTTAGGTCTATCTACCTACCTTCTTTATGTTTTCTTTGTTTTTGTTTCTTTTTTCCCCTCTCCTCCCCCCCTCCCCCTACTGTGTGTCTTTCTGCTGTGCGAGTTGCCGTGTCTTCCTGGTCAAACTAAGCATTCCCTTTATGTTTCTAGACGATGGCGGTAGACCCTAAACTGACAAATATAAAATTGGTTTCCCTTAATGTGAAGGGCCTCAATGTCCCGGAGAAACGCTCGAGGTTGCTTAGGGACCTTTTTGCATTCAGAGCTGATGTGGCTTTTTTACAGGAAACCCACTTCAAGGTGGGAGTGGCCCCGGGTCTCAAGGACCGTAACTACCCACATTCCTTCTACAATAACAACAGCAAAGGTAAATCTCTGGGAGTAGCTATTCTGCTATCTAAACGTTTGCCTTTCCGAGATATAACGTCCGAATCCTTGGGGGAGGGCAGGATACTCCTAGTGAAATGTACACTGTTCGATCAGCTGTATACATTTATTAACCTATATGCTCCCAATCAATCACAACCCAGTTTCTTGGCGAGGGCTCTCAATCGCGTTGCCCCCTTGGTAGCGGGTATCCCAGTTATTGGAGGCGATCTTAATTGGACCCTCCAACCAGAGGTGGACATCTCTGGGACGCCGGCAAGGCCCTCCCAAGCATCGCAACGTAGGGTGCGGCGGTCTCTCAGCGACCACCAGCTGATTGACACCTGGCGGCTCCAACACCCCGGGGACAGGGACTATACGTTCTATTCCAGACCCCACGACATTTACTCTAGATTAGACTACTTCCTCCTACCTCACAGATTCCTACATTTAGTTAGGGAAACAGCTATTGGACTAATCACTTGGTCGGACCACGCTCCTGTCAGCCTGACCCTGGGGACATCCCATCCACACTCCAAGCAATGTACCTGGCGGTTGAATGAACAACTTCTAATGGATACGAGGTTCCAACTCCAGCTGCTTGAGACTTTGGAGAATTATTTTCTAGATAATGAGACGCCAGATGTCTCCCGGGTCACGGTGTGGGAGACCCACAAGTGTGTTCTAAGGCTCCATGCTGAAAAAAGAGAGACTCGGGGAAAAGACTACTTTACTCCAGCGGCTTAAGGACTTAGAAACATCACACAAAACGAACCCCTCCCCATCGGTGTTGACCGCCCTGACCGAGACGAGATCTGCTCTCAACAAATTGTTGTTTGCAGACATTAAGAGAGACTACAGGCTCTGTAGAAACCGCTTTTATCAATGGGGCAACAGGCCAGGGAAGCTACTGGCTAGGGCGCTCCGCGCGCAGAGGGCCACGCTATTTATACAGTCGGTACAGGATGCGGCGGGGACCCGCCGCACCCTTACGAAAGACATCGCTGAAACCTTCCACGCTTACTACACCAAACTATATAATCTCCGGACACCAGGAACCCCGACATCCTTGTCGACAACTCGAGACCTGGTGGAAGGATACCTTGGTGACGTGGGACTCCCTAGAATATCAGCAGATGAGAGTGCTTGGCTAGACTCCCCCTTTTCCCTCCTGGAACTGGAACAAGCCCTTAAGGAAGCTCCTTCCGGGAAGAGCCCAGGCCCAGATGGCTATACGGTTTCTTATTACAAGCTCTTTAAGAGCGCTCTCCTGCCCAAAATGCTACTGGCATTCAATGAGATCTCTGACGACCGGGGTTTCTCCCCCCAATCATTAGAGGCATTCATTACAGTTATACCAAAGGATGGGAAAGACCCGGCTCAATGTGCTAGTTACCGACCCATATCCCTCCTCAACACAGACGTCAAGCTGTTTGCTAAACTTATAGCAAACAGATTGAAGCTGCTTCTCCCCAACATTGTGCATTCGGATCAGGTGGGTTTCATACCCGGAAGAGAGGCGCGCGATAACACCACCAAGATCATTGATTTGGTGCACTTGGCCTCGAGCAAACATGAACCGATGGTGGTGCTTTCTACCGATGCCGAGAAGGCTTTCGACAGAGTAGATTGGATGTTCATGGAGGGGGTCCTACGCCATCTGAGGCTGGGACCGGTCAGTTTGAGGCGCATTTTAGCACTTTATAACTCCCCCTCTGCAAGGATTAGAATTAATGGAGACCTGTCCCGCCCGGTTCCGATAAGGAATGGCACTAGACAAGGATGTCCCCTCTCGCCACTAATTTTTGTCCTCTGTATGGAGGCCTTGGCGGGAGCCATTAGATTAAATCCGAACATCTCGGGACTCACGGCTGGGGGTAGAGAATTCAAACTCGCACTGTTCGCAGATGACTTGTTAGCTATCTTGTCGAACCCGGTGGTGTCTGTCCCCAACCTGATGAACGAGCTTGATAGATTTGGATCCATGTCAAACTTCAAGATTAACCTCTCTAAGTCAGTGGCAGTGAACGTGTCAAAGCCCTCCCGAGCTCTTGATAACCTTAAACAATCCTTCCACTGGCATCCCTCTAGCTTCAAATACTTGGGGATCACACTCCATAAAGACCTATCACGCCTTTTTGACGAAAACTTCAAAAAACTACTGACCTCACTCCGCTCTGAGTTCCGGGACTGGGGTAACAGAAGGCTGTCCTGGTTGGGGAGGCTTAGTGTCATCAAAATGAATGTTCTGCCGAGAGTCCTTTATCTCCTCCAGGCGCTCCCGATATCCATTCCCAAAGCATGGTTTAGAGATTTACATAATTTGGTGAGGGACTTCATCTGGGGAGATAAACGGCCTCGTTTCCAGCACAAAATCCTTTTTCATCCTAAACATAAACATTTCGCCTTCAGTTGCCGCACTTTACTCTGTACTATGAGGCCATTATCCTCCACCGAATTATGGAATGGTCGCGCCCACATGACATAAAACAGTGGGTCCATATCGAGGGAACAGTGATGCCTGCCCCCATTGCATACTACCCCTGGCGCTCAAGGCTGCCACATATAGACCATCCTACTATTGGCCCTACACTTACACGCTAAGGCAGACTTAGGGTACTACCACATATATCTTCTAAATACTCCCCTTTGACCCCACTGTTCAATAACCCAGATTTCCCACCGGCTGCCTCAGGCCGGGGATTCGACTCTTGGAAAAGGGCGGGGGTGACACGTGTTGGTGGGCTGGTGGAGCGTGGAGAGATGGTCCCTTTCCCCTTAATGCAATCCAAGTGGAACCTTTCGCCTTCAGAGATCTGGAAATATCTCCAATTAAAACATTTTGCCATGGGGAGCGCTATACGCTCGAGCCTGAGTAGACCATTAACAGCTTTTGAGAGCCTCTGCCTGGAGCCTTCTCGCCCATCACACTTCCTCTCAAGGTGCTATAGAATACTGATTGAGAATAAATTCACAGATCTACCCAAATATGCTAGAGACTGGGGCCGTGATGTGCAGATAGACTTGTCGGAGGAGGACTGGGAGAAGAGCTTTCAGGCCACCTTTGCCAGCTCCTCTAGTTACTCGGTCCTCGAGACGCATTTTAAAGTCCTATCTCGTTGGTATAGGTGTCCCCAAACATTAGCTAAAATGTTTCCCAACGTACCAGATGCATGCTGGAGATGTAACAACCATCCGGGCTCCCCAATGCATATCTGGTGGAGCTGCCCCGAACTTCGTCTCTTTTGGGACAAGGTTATAGAAATTTCAAAATTGTTAGAGGATCCAGGGGTTCCTTCGGAGCCTACTTTCTGGCTTCTCAACTGTACTTCATGGCCCCTGTCAACATATAAAAAAATCTCTATTAAAGTTTCTCAATAGCGCAGCCAAAGCGGTCATTCCGGTTCACTGGCGATCGACTAATCCTCTTACCGTGAGGGAGTGGGTCGCCAGAGTAGATTGGTATACGACTATGGAGGAATTGCGGGTGACACCGGAGACGAACCAAAGGTTTACGACTACTTGGTCCCCTTGGCTCGAATTTAAGGCCTCACAAGCTTACTCGACATTGCTGTAATGACCTAGACCATTTACCTTGATCCCCTACCTGGGCTCCCCCGCTGTCCTCTTGGGAACGACTGAAGCTAGAAACATACACCTCAGACCCCCGACCGGACTAGACACGGAAGATTCGCTGTGACCCCCCCCCTTTCCCCCCCCTCTTCTCCGATTCTCTAACCCCTCCCTTTTTCTTTTTTCTCTTCTTCCTTTCCATCCTATACTCTTCTGTTTTGTTTTCTTGAACTGTTTTAAAATTTGGAAATGTTTTATTGAGACAGCTAGCACCTAGAATGGCCGGAAGCGACCTTGAATTTCAGATAAGGCTCTAGTTAGGGTGCTCCCCAACAGCAGGCCGTGTTAAGTTCGTAAACAGTCATTGCTTGTATCAAATGGACTTACTGATAATTGAATTGTAAACGCTGTCTTCTATTACTCACTATAATATGTTCTTACCTTTAATCAATAAACATTTATTGGAAAAAAAAAAAAAATCAGCTCTTCGGTGTGTAATTATTTCAACACAAATGCGGACAACAGGTGTCAAGCCGTGTGTTGCCTTTGTCAAGCTGTAATAAGTAGGGGTAAGGACGTTAACTAGAGATGAGCGGGTTCGGTTTCTCTGAATCCGAACCCGCCCGAACTTCATGTTTTTTTACACGGGTCCGAGCGACTCGGATCTTCCCGCCTTGCTCGGTTAACCCGAGCGCGCCCGAACGTCATCATCACGCTGTCGGATTCTCGCGAGGCTCGGATTCTATCGCGAGACTCGGATTCTATATAAGGAGCCGCGCGTCGCGGCCATTTTCACACGTGCATTGAGATTGATAGGGAGAGGACGTGGCTGGCGTCCTCTCCGTTTAGAAATTAAAATAGATAGGAGAGTGAGAGTGAGACACTTCATTTACTTACTGGAGCTTAGGAGGAGTTATACTAGTGACTGATGACCAGTGACCTGACCACCAGTGCAGTTTTATAATTTATTATTATTTAATAATCCGTTCTGTTCTTGTTCTCTGCCTGAAAAAAACGATACACAGTGACTCAGTCACACTCACATACCATATCTGTGCTCAGCCCAGTGTGCTGCATCATCTATGTATAATATCTGACTGTGCTCACACAGCTTAATTGTGGGGGAGACTGGGGAGCAGTTATAGGTTATAGCAGGAGCCAGGAGTACATATTAAACTGTGCACACTTTTGCTGCCAGAGTGCCACTGCCAGTGTGACTGACCACTGACCACTGTGACCAGTGACCTGACCACACTGACCACCAGTATAGTATATTGTGATTGTCTGCCTGAAAAAATACACTCGTCGTGTGACTTGTGTGGTGTTTTTTTATTCTATAAAAATTAAAAAACTCATTCTGCTGACAGACAGTGTCCAGCAGGTCCGTCATTATATAATATATACCTGTCCGGCTGCAGTAGTGATATATTTATATTTTTTATATCATTAATTATCATCCAGTCTATACTAGCAGCAGACACAGTACGGTAGTTCACGGCTGTAGCTACCTCTGTGTCGGCACTCGGCAGTCCATCCATAATTGTATACCACCTACCCGTGGTTTTTTTTTTCTTTCTTCTTTATACATACTACATCTCATTATCATCCAGTCTATATTAGCAGCAGACACAGTACAGTACGGTAGTCCACGGCTGTAGCTACCTCTGTGTCGGCACTCGGCAGTCCATCCATAATTGTATACCACCTACCCGTGGTTTTTTTTTTCTTTCTTCTTTATACATACTACATCTCATTATCATCCAGTCTATATTAGCAGCAGACACAGTACAGTACGGTAGTCCACGGCTGTAGCTACCTCTGTGTCGGCACTCGGCAGTCCATCCATAATTGTATACCACCTACCCGTGGTTTTTTTTGTCTTTCTTCTTGATACATACTACTATAGTAGCTTACTGTAGCAGTCTGCGGTGCTGCTGAGCTGACAGTGTCCAGCAGGTCCGTCATCAGTCATCATTACCTAATAAATATATATCTACCTGTCCGGCTGCAGTACTAGTGATATTATATATACATATATATATTGATTTCATATCATTATCATCCAGTCTATATTAGCAGCAGACACAGTACGGTAGTCCACGGCTGTAGCTACCTCTGTGTCGGCACTCGGCAGTCCATCCATAATTGTATACCACCTACCCGTGGTTTTTTTTTTCTTTCTTCTTGATACATACTACTATAGTAGCTTACTGTAGCAGTCTGCGGTGCTGCTGAGCTGACAGTGTCCAGCAGGTCCGTCATCAGTCATTACATAATAAATATATATACCTGTCCGGCTGCAGTACTAGTGATATTATATATATATATATATATATATATATATATATATTAATTTCATCTCATTATCATCCAGTCTATATTAGCAGCAGACACAGTACGGTAGTCCACGGCTGTAGCTACCTCTGTGTCGGCACTCGGCAGTCCATCCATAATTGTATACCACCTACCCGTGGTTTTTTTTTCTTTCTTCTTTATACATACTACATCTCATTATCAACCAGTCTATATTAGCAGCAGACACAGTACGGTAGTTCACGGCTGTAGCTACCTCTGTGTCGGCACTCGGCAGTCCATCCATAATTGTATACCACCTACCCGTGGTTTTTTTTTTCTTTCTTCTTTATACATACTACATCTCATTATCAACCAGTCTATATTAGCAGCAGACACAGTACGGTAGTCCACGGCTGTAGCTACCTCTGTGTCGGCACTCGGCAGTCCATCCATAATTGTATACCACCTACCCGTGGTTTTTTTTTTCTTTCTTCTTTATACATACTACATCTCATTATCAACCAGTCTATATTAGCAGCAGACACAGTACGGTAGTTCACGGCTGTAGCTACCTCTGTGTCGGCACTCGGCAGTCCATCCATAATTGTATACTAGTATCCATCCATCTCCATTGTTTACCTGAGGTGCCTTTTAGTTGTGCCTATTAAAATATGGAGAACAAAAATGTTGAGGTTCCAAAATTAGGGAAAGATCAAGATCCACTTCCACCTCGTGCTGAAGCTGCTGCCACTAGTCATGGCCGAGACGATGAAATGCCATCAACGTCGTCTGCCAAGGCCGATGCCCAATGTCATAGTACAGAGCATGTCAAATCCAAAACACCAAATATCAGTAAAAAAAGGACTCCAAAACCTAAAATAAAATTGTCGGAGGAGAAGCGCAAACTTGCCAATATGCCATTTACCACACGGAGTGGCAAGGAACGGCTGAGGCCCTGGCCTATGTTCATGGCTAGTGGTTCAGCTTCACATGAGGATGGAAGCACTCAGCCTCTCGCTAGAAAACTGAAAAGACTCAAGCTGGCAAAAGCACCGCAAAGAACTGTGCGTTCTTCGAAATCCCAAATCCACAAGGAGAGTCCAATTATGTCGGTTGCGCTGCCTGACCTTCCCAACACTGGACTGCTGGCGCTGCTGTTGTTGCTGCTGGGAGTCGATGGTCATCCCAGAGGGGAAGTCGTAAGCCCACTTGTACTACTTCCAGTAAGCAATTGACTGTTCAACAGTCCTTTGCGAGGAAGATGAAATATCACAGCAGTCATCCTACTGCAAAGCGGATAACTGAGGCCTTGGCATCCTGGGTGGTGAGAACCGTGGTTCCGGTATCCATCATTACTGCAGAGCCAACTAGAGACTTGTTGGAGGTACTGTGTCCCCGGTACCAAATACCATCTAGGTTCCATTTCTCTAGGCAGGCGATACTGAAAATGTACACAGACCTCAGAAAAAGAGTCACCAGTGTCCTAAAAAATGCAGCTGTACCCAATGTCCACTTAACCACGGACATGTGGACAAGTGGAGCAGGGCAGGGTCAGGACTATATGACTGTGACAGCCCACTGGGTAGATGTATGGACTCCCGCCGCAAGAACAGCAGCGGCGGCACCAGTAGCAGCATCTCGCAAACGCCAACTCTTTCCTAGGCAGGCTACGCTTTGTATCACCGGTTTCCAGAATACGCACACAGCTGAAAACCTCTTACAGCAACTGAGGAAGATCATCGCGGAATGGCTTACCCCAATTGGACTCTCCTGTGGATTTGTGGCATCGGACAACGCCAGCAATATTGTGTGTGCATTAAATATGGGCAAATTCCAGCACGTCCCATGTTTTGCACATACCTTGAATTTGGTGGTGCAGAATTTTTTAAAAAACGACAGGGGCGTGCAAGAGATGCTGTCGGTGGCCAGAAGAATTGCGGGACACTTTCGGCGTACAGGCACCACGTACAGAAGACTGGAGCACCACCAAAAACTACTGAACCTGCCCTGCCATCATCTGAAGCAAGAAGTGGTAACGAGGTGGAATTCAACCCTCTATATGCTTCAGAGGTTGGAGGAGCAGCAAAAGGCCATTCAAGCCTATACAATTGAGCACGATATAGGAGGTGGAATGCACCTGTCTCAAGCGCAGTGGAGAATGATTTCAACGTTGTGCAAGGTTCTGATGCCCTTTGAACTTGCCACACGTGAAGTCAGTTCAGACACTGCCAGCCTGAGTCAGGTCAGTCCCCTCATCAGGCTTTTGCAGAAGAAGCTGGAGACATTGAAGGAGGCGCTAACACGGAGCGATTCCGCTAGGCATGTGGGACTTGTGGATGGAGCCCTTAATTCGCTTAACAAGGATTCACGGGTGGTCAATCTGTTGAAATCAGAGCACTACATTTTGGCCACCGTGCTCGATCCTAGATTTAAAGCCTACCTTGGATCTCTCTTTCCGGCAGACACAAGTCTGCTGGGGTTGAAAGACCTGCTGGTGAGAAAATTGTCAAGTCAAGCGGAACGCGACCTATCAACATCTCCTCCTTCACATTCTCCCGCAACTGGGGGTGCGAGGAAAAGGCTCAGAATTCCGAGCCCACCCGCTGGCGGTGATGCAGGGAAGTCTGGAGCGACTGCTGATGCTGACATCTGGTCCGGACTGAAGGACCTGACAACGATTACGGACATGTCGTCTACTGTCACTGCATATGATTCTCTCAACATTGAAAGAATGGTGGAGGATTATATGAGTGACCGCATCCAAATAGGCACGTCACACAGTCCGTACTTATACTGGCAGGAAAAAGAGGCAATTTGGAGGCCCTTGCACAAACTGGCTTTATTCTACCTAAGTTGCCCTCCCACAAGTGTGTACTCCGAAAGAGTGTTTAGTGCCGCCGCTCACCTTGTCAGCAATCGGCGTACGAGGTTACATCCAGAAAATGTGGAGAAGATGATGTTCATTAAAATGAATTATAATCAATTCCTCCGCGGAGACATTGACCAGCAATTGCCTCCACAAAGTACACAGGGAGCTGAGATGGTGGATTCCAGTGGGGACGAATTGATAATCTGTGAGGAGGGGGATGTACACGGTGATATATCGGAGGATGATGATGAGGTGGACATCTTGCCTCTGTAGAGCCAGTTTGTGCAAGGAGAGATTAATTGCTTCTTTTTTGGTGGGGGTCCAAACCAACCCGTCATACCAGTCACAGTCGTGTGGCAGACCCTGTCACTGAAATGATGGGTTGGTTAATGTGTGCATGTCCTGTTTATACAACATAAGGGTGAGTGGGAGGGCCCAAGGACAATTCCATCTTGCACCTCTTTTTTCTTTAATTTTTCTTTGCGTCATGTGCTGTTTGGGGAGTGTTTTCTGGAAGGGCCATCCTGCGTGACACTGCAGTGCCACTCCTAGATGGGCCCGGTGTTTGTGTCGGCCACTAGGGTCGCTTATCTTACTCACACAGCTAACTCATTGCGCCTCTTTTTTTCTTTGCGTCATGTGCTGTTTGGGGAGTGTTTTTTGGAAGGGCCATCCTGCGTGACACTGCAGTGCCACTCCTAGATGGGCCCGGTGTTTGTGTCGGCCACTAGGGTCGCTTATCTTACTCACACAGCTACCTCATTGCGCCTCTTTTTTTCTTTGCGTCATGTGCTGTTTGGGGAGGGTTTTTTGGAAGGGACATCCTGCGTGACACTGCAGTGCCACTCCTAGATGGGCCCGGTGTTTGTGTCGGCCACTAGGGTCGCTTATCTTACTCACACAGCTACCTCATTGCGCCTCTTTTTTTCTTTGCATCATGCGCTGTTTGGGGACTATTTTTTGAAGTGCCATCCTGTCTGACACTGCAGTGCCACTCCTAGATGGGCTAGGTGTTTGTGTCAGCCACTTGGGTCGCTTAGCTCAGTCACACAGCTACCTTATTGCACCTCTTTTTTTTTTGCATCATGTGCTGTTTGGGGACTATTTTTTGAAGTGCCATCCTTTCTGACACTGCAGTGCCACTCCTAGATGGGCCAGGTGTTTGTGTCGGCCACTTAGTCGCTTATCTTAGTCACACAGCTACCTCATTGCACCTCTTTTTTTCTTTGCATCGTGTGCTGTTTGGGGACTATTTTTTAAATCTGCCATCCTGTCTGACACTGCAGTGCCACTCCTAGATGGGCCAGGTGTTTGTGTCGGCCACTTGGGTCGCTTAGTTTAGTCATCCAGTGACCTCAGTGTAAATTTTAGGACTAAAAATAATATTGTGAGGTGTGAGGTGTTCAGAATAGACTAGAAATGAGTGGAAATTCTGGTTATTGAGGTTAATAATACTATGGGATCAAAATGACCCCCAAATTCTGTGATTTAAGCTGTTTTTGGGTTTTTTTTCTGTAAAAAATCACCCGAATCTGAAAAAAAATTTTCAGGGAGGTTTTGCCAAAACGCATCCGAATCCAAAACACGGCCGCGGAACCGAATCCAAAACCAAAACACAAAACCCGAAAAATGTCCGGTGCACATCACTAATCGTATTATATACCATTGCTATTGTTTTCATAATTTGAGCCACTTGCCACGAGAGGGGGGTTTCTGGGCAACAGTAAACACCCCCTGTGTTTGCCTATGTGGTAGGGACAATGAGGTGGAGAGCTTACAGGGAGGCTGAGGACAGGGACACTGAGGGGCAATTACAGGGATGGTGTGTGCAGGGACACTGAAGGGGAATTATAGGATTGTGCGGGCAGGAACACTGAGGGGGAATTACGGGGAGGGTACGGGCAGGGACACTGAGGTTGAATTACAGTAGGGTGTGGACAGGGACACTGAGGGGTGAGTCACAGGGAGGCTGAGGTCAGGGACGCTGAAGGGGAATTAAAGGGAGGGATCGGGTAGTGAAAATGAGAGGGAGGGGCTGCAGGGAGGCTGAGGTCAAGGACACTATGGGGCAATTACATGGAGGTTGCGGGAAGGGACACTGAGAGGGAATTACAGGAGTGTGTGCGGGCAGGGACACTGAGGGGGGAGTCACAGGGAGGTGGAGGTTAGGAACACTGAGGGAGAATTACAGGGAGGGGGTGCAGGCAGGGACACTGAGGAGGAATTACGATGAGGGTGTGGGCAGGGACACTGAGATGGAATTACGGGGAGGGTGCTGGCAGGGAGACTGAGGGGGAATTACGGTTAGGGTACGGGTAGGGACACTGAGAGGGAATTACGGGGAGGGTGTTGGCAGGGCAGGGCCAAAACTAGGTTTTTAGCGCCTGGGGCAAGGCAGTCATTTGGCACACACATTTGCGCAGGCCCGGGGAGCAGTCCTCACCCACAGCCAACTGCTGTTCACCACACCCGGCTCTTCCTGCACTGCTGCTCGCTGCACACGAAGCCAGGAGTGAGCTCGGGGCAGCTGGTGCTGATTGGCTGCTGTCATCATCCAGGCTGGGGTCGTCACTGCGGAGGCTGAGGCTCTCCCAAGCAGCAGCAGACAGTCAGTGTCCGGTGCTGGGTTGGCCGTGGCGGCGTGTAAACTGTGCTGCCAGTCTCAGCAGTTTATTCAGTCCAGTGCGCTCGTCTCCTTGCAGCCGCAGCGGGAGGGGGGTGTTAAGGGGTTAAAGTGACTGTCCTGGCGCCCCCTCTGATCCAGTATCCGGGTCACATGCCCCCCTTGCCCCCCCTAGTTACAACCATGGGCAGGGACACTGAGGGGGAATTATGGTTAGGGTGTGGGTAAGGACACTGAGAGGGAATTATGGGGAGGGTGCGGTAAGGGACACTGAGAGGAAATTACAGGAGTGTGTGGGCAGGGACACTGAGGGGGGAGTCACAGGGAGATTAAGGTTAGGAACACTAAGGGAGAATTACAGGGAGGGGTGCAGGCGGGGACAGTGAGGAGGAATTACGATGAGGGTGTGGGCAGGGACACTGAGGGGGAATTACGGTTAGGGTGTGGGTAGAGACACTGAGAGGGAATTACAGGGAGGGTGCGGGTAGGGATACTGAGGGGGAATTATGGAAAGAGTGTGGGCAGGGACACTGAGAGTGAATTACAGGAGTGTATGGGCAGGGACACTGAGGCAGCAGTAACAGGGATGGTGCGGGCAGGGACGCTGAGGGGGAATTACAAGGAGGGTGCGGACAGGGACACTGAGGGGATATATGCACACATACATACAATTAAAAACCTCTCTCTAGGTGTGGTGGCACTGAATTTCCCAGCTACTCCAGTTGACAAGGTGTGCTGGGACTTGCAGTCTCAACACAGCTGGACAGGCAGTCACTGGTCTAGATACCTCTCCATACAGAGCTCTTTGTAACCTGTGATCCAGACTGCCAAGACAGACCATGCATTGCAGCTACGGTACCGCAGAAAATGTATAGGTATGCTCATGCTGCACTGCTGACTGGTGCTGATTGTAGGGGCTGGTGTTTGGTGACAGACCACGTGGGACCAATGAGAAGGGGAGTGGATAAAGAAGAGGAGGTGCCTCGCCCCTCCCCATATCTGGATGTGCCCCTCTCCCTGGCCATATTCACCATCATTGTGACCGTAGTCACAGAGAGTGTCAGAGTGCAATACGCTTCTGAGAGTCCGGCAGTGGATGAGCACTGCTAAGGGATTTACTCAGTGAAAACTACTATGTCATTCTACCCCCTGGCTCGGGGGGGGGGCACTGCCAGGCCGCGCCCCCCCTTGGCCAGCGTCCCTGGCAAGTGCCATGCTGGCCAATAGGAAGATACACCCCTGCTGTCAGGGTGCCAAGCATGCTTCTGATGCCCTTACAGTACATATTTGGTAGTCCAGTATAATTGGATAAAATGTAATCGGATTCATGCAATGCAATCCAGAATTCCCAAGAAGGGGAACCAGAGAAAGCCTATTTTCCATCAACTGTCTGTCAAACAATTGTTTGAAGGGGAAAGCAAATATGACCACAAATATGACAGCTGCAGATGTAGCCATGCTCAACTATCCTCCCCATTGTGTTTCAATTGATATGCTAATCGCACTGTACTTTGCAGCATGGCGGCGTATTATGATGCAGGGTGGCGCGTTGAGGCATATGGAGTTGTCGGCGAGTGTAATACTTACATTCCTCCACCAGATGTTGCTTTTGAAAATCACCATTGTGCCTGCGTGGCATGCGTGAGGTTTCCAGTGAAATACAGTAAAGTAATATAATGAAATAAGAGAACTACTTTATGTTAAATGCAGTATAAAGATGAGGCGGCAGTCATGCAGTGATAACATGCTGTACAGATAAGTGCTGGGCTACAGGATTGCTATATAAAGTCATTGCGATCCTATCTATAAATGCCTACATTAAAAAATATATGTTCCCAGTCAGCTGGCTGAGCATCACAGACACCCGCAGCCAACCACAGTGGAATGCATAGAGCACAATTGCACGCAGCGTCACTGCAGTATATCACTGCAGGTGATCATCAACTTCCTCTGTGGCTGTCGGCAGTCAACTAGGTACACCCAAAATTACCTTGCCCTTACCTTAGGGTTCGATTCCCAAATCGGACACAAGCTGTACACTTTTGACAAATAATGCAGAATTCTGCTCTATCAATTTTACAACAACACAAGGAGTGATAAGACACGGGCGCCCCAGTTCACAGTTGTTCAAAGGATGATATGTTTCAATAAACCTTCACTGGTTAAAAATTACATGTGATTTATTCACATAAAAACACACAACATATACATAAATGAATAAAAAAAATCCCCAGGTGGTTATAAGGGAACAAAGGTGACTTCCAATGGTTATGTGCAATGAGGATTCTCACCCAGCATAGGTGGTGCGGTGGGCTTAGCTGTTTGCAAGTTGCTGTAAGTTGCTGTAAGGTCCCGGGCTGTGCCACAGCACAAAGTCACTCGTCTTAACGATCCTCACGACTGATCATCCAAGGCTTCAATGCGTTTTGGTCTCTGCACAGACCTTTTTCGAGAAGTGGATGAATCTGTGCGGTGGTGCCAGGCCTCACAGCCCGGGACTTTACAGCAGCTAGCATATAGCTAAGCCCACCGCACGACCTATGCTGGGTGAGAATCCTCATTGCACATAACCATTGGAAGTCACCTTTGTTCCCTTATAACCACCTGGGGATTTTTTTATTCATTTATATATATGTTGTGTGTTTTTATGTGAATAAATCACATAATTTTTAACCAGTGAAGGTTTATTGAAACATATTATCCTTTGAACATCTGTGAACTGGGGCGCCCGTGTCTTATCACTCCTTGTGTTGTTGTAGAGTATCTGGGGATTGTGTTTGCCCCCCCCCCCCCCCCCCTCCTGTGATTTGATCAGGCTGCCAGGTCCATGTGTTGCGCATTCTTGGATGTGAATATTTTTTTCTTTGGATTGATCAGTTATCAATTTTATGCAGGATACTGTACGTAAATTATGTTTTACATTGTAAGGCTCAAGTCAACACATGCTACGACTTATAGCAATACTATATTTCAAGCGCCGAGCGTAATTTTTTGCCTGCCTTCCACAGGAGTCCCAGGCCTCAGGATGGCTATACAAAAGTCTTTACTATCCTATCTATGAATGCCTACATTCAAAAAATATATGTTCCCAGTCAGTTGGATGAGCGTCACAGATGCCTGCAGCTAATCACAGTGGATATCATAGGCGCTCACAGAAAATCACAGTGGAATGCACAGAGTACAGTTCCACGCAGCGTCACTGCAGTATATCACTGCAGGTGATCATTAACTTCCTCTGTGGCTGTCTTGGTCAACTGGGATCGCTGATGATTACCATGCCCTTACCTTAGGGTTTGATTCCTGCATTGGACACAAGCTGTACACTTATGACAAATAATGCAGAATTCTTCTCTGTTATCAATTTTATGCAGGATACCGTACATAGTGCATATTTTATATTGTAAGGTTCCTGTCAACACACACTCTGACTTTTGAAAACTACCGTCAGGGAGATTACAGTAGGATGTGCGCGCAAAGAATGGCACGCCACCAAGGGAGTGTGTCATACTCTTCCCAAAGGGCATAAATAGTTCCACAAATGGACGTGTCTATGCTTAAATGCCTATTGTTGTAATATATCTCTATATAATATTAGTAACAATATATTTTGGGAAGTTTTGCAAGTTTTGATACTAACATTGCTGTCTGCAATACGAGTTTTCTTGTTTGCAATATATATTCGCTGCATTTTAGTTCTAAATGCAAGCTGACCTTGTGTAAATTCATCCCTAAACATATAAGTAAATTATGATTTTGGTGTATTAGATGTTATATGATTGTGAACACTGGATTGTCTGCATCTTGTAGACACTACCTATTATTTATTGGATGTGCTGTTTTCCATAACATTACAGCATTAACCAAATCATTACAGACATATATTCTAATTAAACAAATGTATCCTACTAAAGAAAGATTACTAACAATTCCTACACTAGCAGCAGCAACTGCAGCATGCTATGAATCAGTGCACACTAGCACAGATGTAAGCTCTCTCTATTCTGTTCCTACAAGGGGGGATAATGAGAGTTGTCAGCAGTGACTCCTGAGCAGTTACAGCAAATAACCCCTGTTAGAATTGGAAGAATCCTGGAGATGTGACCTACAAAGGAGGGTAGCAGGAGATTTATCACTGAAATGGGAGCCTCCTGCAGGATGCAGGAGGGTAGGCAACCCCCTAACCCAGGGGTGGGCAACAACCACCCTGCCCTAACCCCATCTTCCTGTGTTTACAGCATATACTACAGTACAGTACTGTATGTGTGTCCTTAGCTCTCTGTTTTTAGCTCAGTCTCACATCACACTTAATCTCTAGTCTCCCCAAAACCCTGCCTGACATGTGTCTCTCCAGCCCAGAACACATTTGCCTTACCTATTGCTTAGAATGCTACACCCCTTTGTGGGTACCACACGCAATGCACCACCAACAAAAACAACTTTATTATGTTGATTGTATGCCGGGTTTCTGGGGCTGCCTGCACAATGCAGAATGCAGCACTGCACACATAGCATGTGTGTACATAAATTAATCATTTTGAACATTATTTATTATAAGATCTATAATAAGACCTTTACATACTCATCCTTTTGAACAAATGTTATTACTGTACCTTTGTTTTGGATATACGGTACTGTATTGTACACACAGATGTACACCTATATAGCTTACAGACACACATGCTAAAGAAAAATAAATTTAATAATTAACGCAAAGTAATAAAAAACGAAATATAAAAAAAAATAAAACAAACAAAATAAATATCAAATAAAATAATCTAATAAAATAAAAAAATAACGAAAATGGAGGATGGCGATCCATAAGTGCACTGTGAAAAAAGGAAAGTACAGTATTAGAACAGTAACACACTATACTGTGCTGCATATAGTATCACTTCACCAGACATCCTCATTTATCAACTTACTGTACTGTATTATCTAAGGGCAAAATACACATCCCAGCATGACTTGTCACATTACTTGCATTAACGTCTGCCTCATGAGAGAGCTGCCAGGTGCACAGATATACATTGAGAATATGGATGCTTTGCTAAGCCTACGTACAGTAATCCTGACCAGTGGTGTAACTAGACATTTTTGTGCCTTGTGCCAGAAATATAATCCATGCCATATCCATATTAAATACTGTAATAACACACCAAAAATAAAGGGAAGTGACTTTGTGGGTAAGAGGTGTGACCACAGATTAGTACCAGTTCACATTACTGCACACAGCTGTGTAATTTTTTTTCACATTGCACCACACAGTACTACCCCTTATACACATTACACCACAAAGAAGTATCCCTTATACACATTACACCACAAAGTAGTACCTCTTATACTCGTTACACCACAAAGAAGTATCCCTTATACACATTACACCACACAGTAGAGCCGCTTATATACATTACGCCACAGTATACTGTAGCTCTATACTGTAGCTCGTCTTCCTCATTCCCCCTCTCCTCCCTGGGAGCTGGTGAGCTGATCACAGTACTTTCCTTGTAGCACCAGGACACAAAGTGGCTTTACTTCTTTTCTAATTGCTGTCCCCAGTCACTGTCACTATAGACTAGGAGACGCCATGGGAGACATGAGCGGGCAGCTGCAGCGCTGTCTGCTATAATGTACATTATGTATCGCTACATACATTGCAGCAGGCAGTGATGCAAGAGGTGGATGTGATCCAAGTGATGGGTCTTTGTGGATTTGGGGGTGATACTGGTTGTGACTCCGCACCACACTAGACATGGGCCTAATCCTGATATACACAATACAAACAAGGACAGAATACTGACACATGAAAATCACAAACCCTTTAAAATCCTAGCAAAGATAAAATATAGACAAAGGAAATTCCATATGCTTATATACTTGACAGTACTGTATCAACATATTTTACTGCTTATAGTGTATTGTCTAAGGGACTTGGAAGTTTTACATGTAAGTTTGCATCTGTATACTTTTTTTTTGGTCCTGACAGAAAATGTATATTTTCTGCAGTGTCCCTAAAGCACACCGTTCATTAGTAAAGCATGGTATCAATGCATGGGTGACGTACGCACATCACTGCCACAATTCCCATTAAAGTACTGTACAGTATACTGTATCTTATTGTAACTACTCTGTTCAATTCATACTGTAGGAAAGCTACCCACTTCGGAGGTTGACACCCACCTCCACCCTTCCCCCTCCCCTGGGAGACTGCTCATTTCACAGACAGGGAGGTCAGCTTATTGGCAATAAGTTTACAAAACACTATGTAAATTTCTGGCTCATACCAGCTTTGGTTGAAAAAAGGGACACAGAGAGAGGACGCGAGCAACATATTTTTTACATACAGTATTGTACTATGGATTTTGCATTGCAGATGCTCGATCAGTTCATAATGAAAACTGATATTTTCCTGTGTTCATAATTCTGTTGCATGTAAGGATCTTAAATGTATCAATGTTTAAAAAATAAAATTGTATTATTATTAATAATAATAATAATAATAATAATAATAATAATAATAAAAAAGCATTCTCTCTTTCCGGGAATCAAACCCAGGACTATGAGCAAGGTACCCGTTACAGCTACCGCTAGGCCTTGGCGCCTAGCTGTTTAATGCAGATGCAAACTCATACTATATATAAATATAAGCTGTGATCCCTTTCAGTTGGTTTTGCTTATACTGTACTCACTCCCCTTTCCCCCCCAGGAGACTTTTCATTTCACACACAGTGAGGACAGCTTACAGTAAACATTACAGGCATTTATAGATAGGATTACAATTACAGACATTTACAGTATACTGTAGATAGGATCGTAATTACTTTATATAACCATCCGGAGGCCCAGCACTCATTTGGTAGGCAAGCGGAAAATGACGCTCGGCGCTTGTAGAATTTCATACAATATTGTAGTTCCTTCTGCAATATTATTGTATTTAAAAGGGAACTTTACTGTATTTACTGTACTGTGCACTGGGCCGGTTTTCAGGACTTGTTACAGTTGTAACTGTATTCTGTAGTTCAATATCCATCCACGGTTATTAAGCACTGTTTTCATTAGTGGAGCAATCGACCCAGCGGTGAAGCAGTGTAATTACATGTATGTATACTCTTGCGCCATAGTATGCCATAGTAAGCCTTAGTGTGCAATTTCTGTAGTGCAACGGGTACGGCGTGATTGCAGCAACAGTGAGTGTGGCTACATCTGTACCATCCTGTTGCACCAATCACCCAAGTCATGACAGCCATCTTGGCACTTGATCTTTGTCCAATATCTGCAATAAACACAACATAATTCTTAATTCCATAGCTTTCAAAAAACAATGAATCCCACGGTTATACAGGGAGATCAAAGCCAAAGTAATTGCTTCCCTTAAAACCAACATTGTACCCACTATCCACTATGGAATTCCACACTTGATATGCTTAAGCGACTAGAGAAATAGCAGCAAGTCATCAAGAGCTACACATGATACTGTACAGGGGCGGATTGGCCATAGGGATCACCAGGAAGATTCCTGGTAGGCTGACGTGTCTGTGGGCCCTTTTTTGCGTGTTGTCATGTGGCCCCACCCCTCACATTAGAGATGAGCGGGTTCGGTTTCTCTGAATCCGAACCCGCCAGAACTTCATGTTTTTTTTCACGGGTCCGAGCAACTCGGATCTTCCCGCCTTGCTCGGTTAACCCGAGCGCGCCCGAACGTCATCATGACGCTGTCGGATTCTCGCGAGGCTCGGATTCTATCGCGAGACTCGGATTCTATATAAGGAGCCGCGCGTCGCCGCCATTTTCACACGTGCATTGAGATTGATAGGGAGAGGACGTGGCTGGCGTCCTCTCCATTTAGATTATAAGAGACTGAGAGAGATTTACTGGAGCTGACTAGGAGGAGTACTGTTACTGTAGAAGTGTAGAGACTGAGTGGAGAGAGTTTACTAGTGAGGACAGTGCAGTTTACTTTATAATCCGTTCTCTGCCTGAAAAAAGCGATACACAGCACACAGTGACTCAGTCACATACCATATCTGTGTGCACTGCTCAGGCTCAGGCCAGTGTGCTGCATCATCTATTATCTATATATAATATTATATATATCTGTCTGACTGCTCAGCTCACACAGCTTATAATTGTGGGGGAGACTGGGGAGCACTACTGCAGTGCCAGTTATAGGTTATAGCAGGAGCCAGGAGTACATAATATATTATATAGTGAGTGACCACCAGACACACAGTGCAGTTTATTTAATATATCCGTTCTCTGCCTGAAAAAAGCGATACACACAGTGACTCAGTCAGTCACATACCATATCTGTGTGCACTGCTCAGGCTCAGGCCAGTGTGCTGCATCATCTATATATATTATATATCTGTCTGACTGCTCAGCTCACACAGCTTATAATTGTGGGGGAGACTGGGGAGCACTACTGCAGTGCCAGTTATAGGTTATAGCAGGAGCCAGGAGTACATAATATTATATTAAAATTAAACAGTGCACACTTTTGCTGCAGGAGTGCCACTGCCAGTGTGACTAGTGACCAGTGACCTGACCACCAGTATATATAATATTAGTAGTATACTATCTCTTTATCAACCAGTCTATATTAGCAGCAGACACAGTACAGTGCGGTAGTTCACGGCTGTGGCTACCTCTGTGTCGGCACTCGGCAGCCCGTCCATAATTGTATATACCACCTAACCGTGGGTTTTTTTCTTTCTTTATAGTCATACTAGTTACGAGTATACTATCTCTTTATCAACCAGTCTATATTAGCAGCAGACACAGTACAGTGCGGTAGTTCACGGCTGTGGCTACCTCTGTGTCGGCACTCGGCAGCCCGTCCATAATTGTATATACCACCTAACCGTGGTTTTTTTTTCTTTCTTTATACATACATACTAGTTACGAGTATACTATCTCTTTATCAACCAGTCTATATATTAGCAGCAGACACAGTACAGTGCGGTAGTTCACGGCTGTGGCTACCTCTGTGTCGGCACTCGGCAGCCCGTCCATAATTGTATATACCACCTAACCGTGGTTTTTTTTTCTTTCTTTATACATACATACTAGTTACGAGTATACTATCTCTTTATCAACCAGTCTATATTAGCAGCAGACACAGTACAGTGCGGTAGTTCACGGCTGTGGCTACCTCTGTGTCGGCACTCGGCAGCCCGTCCATAATTGTATATACCACCTAACCGTGTTTTTTTTTTCTTTCTTTATACATACATACTAGTTACGAGTATACTATCTCTTTATCAACCAGTCTATATATTAGCAGCAGACACAGTACAGTGCGGTAGTTCACGGCTGTGGCTACCTCTGTGTCGGCACTCGGCAGCCCGTCCATAATTGTATATACCACCTAACCGTGGTTTTTTTTTCTTTCTTTATACATACATACTAGTTACGAGTATACTATCTCTTTATCAACCAGTCTATATATTAGCAGCAGACACAGTACAGTGCGGTAGTTCACGGCTGTGGCTACCTCTGTGTCGGCACTCGGCAGCCCGTCCATAATTGTATATACCACCTAACCGTGGTTTTTTTTTCTTTCTTTATACATACATACTAGTTACGAGTATACTATCTCTTTATCAACCAGTCTATATTAGCAGCAGACACAGTACAGTGCGGTAGTTCACGGCTGTGGCTACCTCTGTGTCGGCACTCGGCAGCCCGTCCATAATTGTATATACCACCTAACCGTGGTTTTTTTTTCTTTCTTTATACATACATACTAGTTACGAGTATACTATCTCTTTATCAACCAGTCTATATATTAGCAGCAGACACAGTACAGTGCGGTAGTTCACGGCTGTGGCTACCTCTGTGTCGGCACTCGGCAGCCCGTCCATAATTGTATATACCACCTAACCGTGGTTTTTTTTTCTTTCTTTATACATACATACTAGTTACGAGTATACTATCTCTTTATCAACCAGTCTATATTAGCAGCAGACACAGTACAGTGCGGTAGTTCACGGCTGTGGCTACCTCTGTGTCGGCACTCGGCAGCCCGTCCATAATTGTATATACCACCTAACCGTGGTTTTTTTTTCTTTCTTTATACATACATACTAGTTACGAGTATACTATCTCTTTATCAACCAGTCTATATATTAGCAGCAGACACAGTACAGTGCGGTAGTTCACGGCTGTGGCTACCTCTGTGTCGGCACTCGGCAGCCCGTCCATAATTGTATACTAGTATCCAATCCATCCATCTCCATTGTTTACCTGAGGTGCCTTTTAGTTGTGCCTATTAAAATATGGAGAACAAAAATGTTGAGGTTCCAAAATTAGGGAAAGATCAAGATCCACTTCCACCTCGTGCTGAAGCTGCTGCCACTAGTCATGGCCGAGACGATGAAATGCCAGCAACGTCGTCTGCCAAGGCCGATGCCCAATGTCATAGTACAGAGCATGTCAAATCCAAAACACCAAATATCAGTAAAAAAAGGACTCCAAAACCTAAAATAAAATTGTCGGAGGAGAAGCGTAAACTTGCCAATATGCCATTTACCACACGGAGTGGCAAGGAACGGCTGAGGCCCTGGCCTATGTTCATGGCTAGTGGTTCAGCTTCACATGAGGATGGAAGCACTCAGCCTCTCGCTAGAAAAATGAAAAGACTCAAGCTGGCAAAAGCAGCACAGCAAAGAACTGTGCATTCTTCGAAATCCCAAATCCACAAGGAGAGTCCAATTGTGTCGGTTGCGATGCCTGACCTTCCCAACACTGGACGTGAAGAGCATGCGCCTTCCACCATTTGCACGCCCCCTGCAAGTGCTGGAAGGAGCACCCGCAGTCCAGTTCCTGATAGTCAGATTGAAGATGTCAGTGTTGAAGTACACCAGGATGAGGAGGATATGGGTGTTGCTGGCGCTGGGGAGGAAATTGACCAGGAGGATTCTGATGGTGAGGTGGTTTGTTTAAGTCAGGCACCCGGGGAGACACCTGTTGTCCGTGGGAGGAATATGGCCGTTGACATGCCAGGTGAAAATACCAAAAAAATCAGCTCTTCGGTGTGGAGGTATTTCACCAGAAATGCGGACAACAGGTGTCAAGCCGTGTGTTCCCTTTGTCAAGCTGTAATAAGTAGGGGTAAGGACGTTAACCACCTCGGAACATCCTCCCTTATACGTCACCTGCAGCGCATTCATAATAAGTCAGTGACAAGTTCAAAAACTTTGGGTGACAGCGGAAGCAGTCCACTGACCAGTAAATCCCTTCCTCTTGTAACCAAGCTCACGCAAACCACCCCACCAACTCCCTCAGTGTCAATTTCCTCCTTCCCCAGGAATGCCAATAGTCCTGCAGGCCATGTCACTGGCAATTCTGACGAGTCCTCTCCTGCCTGGGATTCCTCCGATGCATCCTTGCGTGTAACGCCTACTGCTGCTGGCGCTGCTGTTGTTGCCGCTGGGAGTCGATGGTCATCCCAGAGGGGAAGTCGTAAGCCCACTTGTACTACTTCCAGTAAGCAATTGACTGTTCAACAGTCCTTTGCGAGGAAGATGAAATATCACAGCAGTCATCCTACTGCAAAGCGGATAACTGAGGCCTTGACAACTATGTTGGTGTTAGACGTGCGTCCGGTATCCGCCGTTAGTTCACAGGGAACTAGACAATTTATTGAGGCAGTGTGCCCCCGTTACCAAATACCATCTAGGTTCCACTTCTCTAGGCAGGCGATACCGAGAATGTACACGGACGTCAGAAAAAGACTCACCAGTGTCCTAAAAAATGCAGTTGTACCCAATGTCCACTTAACCACGGACATGTGGACAAGTGGAGCAGGGCAGGGTCAGGACTATATGACTGTGACAGCCCACTGGGTAGATGTATGGACTCCCGCCGCAAGAACAGCAGCGGCGGCACCAGTAGCAGCATCTCGCAAACGCCAACTCTTTCCTAGGCAGGCTACGCTTTGTATCACCGCTTTCCAGAATACGCACACAGCTGAAAACCTCTTACGGCAACTGAGGAAGATCATCGCGGAATGGCTTACCCCAATTGGACTCTCCTGTGGATTTGTGGCATCGGACAACGCCAGCAATATTGTGTGTGCATTAAATATGGGCAAATTCCAGCACGTCCCATGTTTTGCACATACCTTGAATTTGGTGGTGCAGAATTTTTTAAAAAACGACAGGGGCGTGCAAGAGATGCTGTCGGTGGCCAGAAAAATTGCGGGACACTTTCGGCGTACAGGCACCACGTACAGAAGACTGGAGCACCACCAAAAACTACTGAACCTGCCCTGCCATCATCTGAAGCAAGAAGTGGTAACGAGGTGGAATTCAACCCTCTATATGCTTCAGAGGTTGGAGGAGCAGCAAAAGGCCATTCAAGCCTATACAATTGAGCACGATATAGGAGGTGAAATGCACCTGTCTCAAGTGCAGTGGAGAATGATTTCAAAGTTGTGCAAGGTTCTGATGCCCTTTGAACTTGCCACACGTGAAGTCAGTTCAGACACTGCCAGCCTGAGTCAGGTCATTCCCCTCATCAGGCTTTTGCAGAAGAAGCTGGAGGCATTGAAGAAGGAGCTAAAAGGGAGCGATTCCGCTAGGCATGTGGGACTTGTGGATGCAGCCCTTAATTCGCTTAACAAGGATTCACGGGTGGTCAATCTGTTGAAATCAGAGCACTACATTTTGGCCACCGTGCTCGATCCTAGATTTAAAGCCTACCTTGGATCTCTCTTTCCGGCAGACACAGGTCTGCTGGGGTTGAAAGACCTGCTGGTGACAAAATTGTCAAGTCAAGCGGAACGCGACCTGTCAACATCTCCTCCTTCACATTCTCCCGCAACTGGGGGTGCGAGGAAAAGGCTCAGAATTCCGAGCCCACCCGCTGGCGGTGATGCAGGGCAGTCTGGAGCGACTGCTGATGCTGACATCTGGTCCGGACTGAAGGACCTGACAACGATTACGGACATGTCGTCTACTGTCACTGCATATGATTCTCTCAACATTGATATAATGGTGGAGGATTATATGAGTGACCGCATCCAAGTAGGCACGTCACACAGTCCGTACTTATACTGGCAGGAAAAAGAGGCAATTTGGAGGCCCTTGCACAAACTGGCTTTATTCTACCTAAGTTGCCCTCCCACAAGTGTGTACTCCGAAAGAGTGTTTAGTGCCGCCGCTCACCTTGTCAGCAATCGGCGTACGAGGTTACATCCAGAAAATGTGGAGAAGATGATGTTCATTAAAATGAATTATAATCAATTCCTCCGCGGAGACATTGACCAGCAGCAATTGCCTCCACAAAGTACACAGGGAGCTGAGATGGTGGATTCCAGTGGGGACGAATTGATAATCTGTGAGGAGGGGGATGTACACGGTGATATATCGGAGGGTGAAGATGAGGTGGACATCTTGCCTCTGTAGAGCCAGTTTGTGCAAGGAGAGATTAATTGCTTCTTTTTTGGGGGGGGTCCAAACCAACCCGTCATATCAGTCACAGTCGTGTGGCAGACCCTGTCACTGAAATGATGGGTTGGTTAAAGTGTGCATGTCCTGTTTTGTTTATACAACATAAGGGTGGGTGGGAGGGCCCAAGGACAATTCCATCTTGCACCTCTTTTTTCTTTTCTTTTTCTTTGCATCATGTGCTGATTGGGGAGGGTTTTTTGGAAGGGACATCCTGCGTGACACTGCAGTGCCACTCCTAGATGGGCCCGGTGTTTGTGTCGGCCACTAGGGTCGCTAATCTTACTCACACAGTCAGCTACCTCATTGCGCCTCTTTTTTTCTTTGCGTCATGTGCTGTTTGGGGAGGGTTTTTTGGAAGGGACATCCTGCGTGACACTGCAGTGCCACTCCTAGATGGGCCCGGTGTTTGTGTCGGCCACTAGGGTCGCTAATCTTACTCACACAGCTACCTCATTGCGCCTCTTTTTTTCTTTGCGTCATGTGCTGTTTGGGGAGGGTTTTTTGGAAGGGACATCCTGCGTGACACTGCAGTGCCACTCCTAGATGGGCCCGGTGTTTGTGTCGGCCACTAGGGTCGCTAATCTTACTCACACAGCTACCTCATTGCGCCTCTTTTTTTCTTTGCGTCATGTGCTGTTTGGGGAGGGTTTTTTGGAAGGGACATCCTGCGTGACACTGCAGTGCCACTCCTAGATGGGCCCGGTGTTTGTGTCGGCCACTAGGGTCGCTTATCTTACTCACACAGCGACCTCGGTGCAAATTTTAGGACTAAAAATAATATTGTGAGGTGTGAGGTATTCAGAATAGACTGAAAATGAGTGTAAATTATGGTTTTTGAGGTTAATAATACTTTGGGATCAAAATGACCCCCAAATTCTATGATTTAAGCTGTTTTTTAGTGTTTTTTGAAAAAAACACCCGAATCCAAAACACACCCGAATCCGACAAAAAAAATTCGGTGAGGTTTTGCCAAAACGCGTTCGAACCCAAAACACGGCCGCGGAACCGAACCCAAAACCAAAACACAAAACCCGAAAAATTTCAGGCGCTCATCTCTACCTCACATGACAGGCAGCCACTGCACTCAGTATGCTGCATTGTCCCCATTCATTCTGCCACTCTAAAAAAATCGACAGGGCCACTTTTAGTTCTCAAACTGCCCCTGGTCTCAGACACAACTGCAGCAAAAGATGCATAGATTGGTGCAACTGCGTACAATCAGGTCCTATGAGGAAAGATCCCCTCAACAGACCACACCACCATTAGGGTTGCTTCCACAAATTTCCTGGGCTGGTTTTACATACCAATCCGCCACTGATACTGTAAAAGGAGAAGGGGGACATGTTACCTTACTAGAGCACACTGGAGAGTTAGTGTGGTTATATAGCAAGCTATGGACTTGTATTATATATATGTATTGCTCTACTTCAAACCAATGTACATGATGAGTGTGATGTGATGTATTAATAAACAGTTAAACAACAAAAAAAGTGTTACAAACTAAGGGAATTCTGACACTGCCAGCCTGAGTCAATTCTACTCCTAATTAAACTACTAGAAATGTATTTAGAGAAGCTAAAGGAGGATATGATGAAAGCAAGTGATTCTGCAAAGCAGGGACGTGCAGTCAGGGGAGGCAGGGGAGATCGTGCCTCCCCTGTCATCAATGCTTAAAATAATACAAAGAAGATACTTATGACACATATTCTGTGTCATAAGTATCTCCTTTAGATTAAACTTATCATTAATCCTCTGTAAATGTGTTTGGGAGGCACCGATCGTGGTGCCTCCCGTTGTCAATGGGGAAAGGTATGGAAGCGGGTGGCGGGCGTGGGCAGGTCCAAGCCATGCGCATTAAAAGCCCATTGAAAATGCATTGGAAAGCGGTGCCGCTTTCATACAGGGACGTGCTTTCAAACCATGAAAGCACGCCCCTGTCAGTTAGGCCACAGTGATTGGTCAGCGGATCCATCACCGGATCCGCTGTCATCACTGTGTGGGAGTCGGTGGCGGCGGAGGTGCGGGTGGCGGGATGCGGCAGAGGTGCGGGCGGAGGGATGCTGCGGTGGTGCGGGCAGCAGGATGCAGCGGTGATGCGGGATGCGGTGGTGGTGCGGGCGGCGGGATGCAGCGGAGGTGCGGGCGGCGGGATGCCATAGTATTACCTGGAATCTGCAGAGTAGTTTGGCAGCGGAGCGGTACCAGTTTCAAAAATGGCGCCTCAGCGTCATTTTTGAAATTCAAGATGGCCGCGTGAGCCAATCACAGCTCGCCGCATCATCGCCCGCCCCTTCCGGCTGACTTATATAAGTCAGCACGAGGCAGCGGCGTCAGTCCGACGGCAGAGGAGGAGCAGTGAAGAGCTCCTGAAGAAAGAAGATGCCGTGGAAGTCCTGGATGAGCGGCGGCTATGCAAAAGAGCTTAACAGCTGCCGCCCACCAGGTGAAGACGCCGGAAGCCTTGGGGTGGCGGCAGCCATGCAAAAGATCTTAAAGGCCATTGACCACCAGGTGAAGACGCCAGAAGCCCTGGGGAGGTGGCGGCCCCCCAGGTGAAGACGCCGGAAGCCCTGGGAAGGCGGCGGCCATATAAAAGAGCTTAAAGGCTGCCACCCCCAGGTGAAGACCCTGTCTAATAAAACTTTTTTTTGAGACAGTGTAGTGTTTTATTTTAATATTTTCTTTACAGGTGGACTACAGGTGCCAGAGGGCCCTTTATGTCTGGGCATGCTGGCACTTGTGGTTCTCCAAGTGCCAGCATGCTGGAACCTGTAGGCCACCTGTAAAGAACAATATTAACATACAATGTACCCCACACCCCCCCCCCCCCCAGGGGTGCGGGGCATAGCACTGGGCTATCAGCCCAGTGCTGGTTGTTGCTCGGGAGGGGGGACCCCATTTTTATTTTTTGGGGTCCCCACTTTCCGAGGAATTCCAGCCCTGGGCTGACTGGCTTGGGGGGTGATTAATGTTATGGCAGGGGGACCCCACACTGAGTGTCTCCCCTGCTACAGCATTACCCCCCTGACTGGTTTTCTGCCTGGTGCTGGTGTTAATGGTGTGTGGGGGACTACACTTCCCCCCCCCATATGGGGGTGGGGTGTTGGCTGCCAGTGCCTCCCCAGCCAGTGACCTTACCGCACATCACTGCTGCAAAGTATATTGGCCTTGTAGATCAATGTCTTTATTTCCTTTGCAATGACTCAAGGGTTTGCAGGATCTTGCAGACTACTTACTTCATTTTCACAGCCATACTTGATCCTAGGTTTAAGTCCTATATATTGTCTTTTTTTTCCCAAATGACCCAGATTTAAAAACATGTAAGATTTCCTTGTAGGTAAGTTGATGGACCAAGTCTCGGGTGCCACATCCTCTGCTTCAGCTTCTACTTTTATTGCTATTAGTACTAGTAGTAGTAGTAGTAGTGATCATAATAATAATAATAATAATAATAATAATAATATTAATATTATGCCAGGAAAAACTTAGTTTTTCACAGAGATTCACAGATGACTCAAAATATTGTTGATATAACATCTTGGCAGGCTTGAATAAAATGCCAAATTTTGACAGTGCTAACTGTATCACATCTGATTATGATGCAGTGTTAACGGTGGAGGAATACCTTAATGCCAATACAAAAAAGCATCACTGGGCCACCGTTTTATACTTTTTTCTTGTCATGCCCTGGAGGGTTGGAACCATTTTATACTTCTTTTTTGTCATGCTCTGGAGGCTGGGCCACCATTTTTTACCTCTTTCTTGTCATGCTCTGGAGGCTGGGCCACCTTTTTATACTTCTTTTATTGTTATGTCCTGGAGGCTGGACCACCATTTTATACTTCTTTCTTGTCATGCTCTGAAGGTTGGGCCACCATTTTATACTTCTTTTTTGTCATGCCCTGGAGGGTGGGCCACCATTTTATACTTCTTTCTTGTCATGCACTGGAAGCTGGGTCACCATTTTATGCTTCTTTTCTTGTCATGCAGGCTAGGCTGCCATTTTAATTTTTCCTGTCATAAAGAAAGTAAGAAAGTTGCCCATAGCCACCCAATCAGCTTCCACCTATCATAGAATATACTTAATAAATGCTATCTCAAATCTTTAATTAGATGGAATTATGGGCCTAATTCTGATCTGATCACAACAGCAAACTTTTTCTCTGATGAGCAAAACCATGTGCAGTGCAGGTGGGGCAGATATAACATGCACAGAGAGAGTTAGATATGGGTGGGGTGTGTTCAAACTGAAATGTAAATTGCAGTGTAAAAATAAAGCAGCCAGTATTTTCCCTGCACAGAAACAAAATGACTAGAGATGTGCACCGGACATTTTTCGGGTTTTGTGTTTTGGTTTTGGATTCAGTTACGCGGCGGTGTTTTGGATTCGGATGCGTTTTGGCAAAACCTCCCTGAATTTTTTTGTCGGATTCGGGTGTGTTTTGGATTCGGGTGTTTTTTTTCAAAAAACCCTCAAAAACAGCTTAAATCATAGAATTTGGGGGTAATTTTGATCCTATAATATTATTAACCTCAATAACCACAATTTCCACTCATTTCCAGTCTATTCTGAACACCTCACACCTCACAATACTATTTTTAGTCCTAAAATTTGCACTGAGGTCGCTGGATGACTAAGCAAAGCGACCCAAGAGGGCGGCACAAACACCTGGCCCATCTAGGAGTGGCACTGCAGTGTCAGACAGGATGGCACTTAAAAAAATTGGCCCCAAACAGCACATGATGCAAAGAAAAGAGAAAAAGAGGTGCACTGTGGTCGCTGGACGGCTAAGCTAAATGACACAAACACCTCAATATCACAGGAATTATTCATTCTAATCAATGGTATTATTGGTCCAAATCACTGGAAGAAAATGACAAAATCACTGGAATTATTCGTTCTAATCAATGGTATTATTGGTCCAACTCACTGGAAGAAAATGACAAAATCACTGGAATTATTCATTCTAATCAATGGTATTATTGGTCCAAATCACTGGAAGAAAATGACAAAATAACTGGAATTATTTGTTCTAATCAATGGTATTATTGGTCCAAATCACTGGAAGAAAATGACAAAATCACTGGAATTATTCGTTCTAATCAATGGTATTATTGGTCCAAATCACTGGAAGAAAATGACAAAATCACTGGAATTATTCGTTCTAATCAATGGTATTATTGGTCCAAATCACTGGAAGAAAATGGAATGGATGGATACTTGCAGTGACACAGAGCTGCAAGATACAGCAATGGCCTAAAGTACAACTATGTACTGTTAGTCACCAAAATGCTGCACTGTAAAACTAGAAGCTATAGAAAAGTATATATATTATTGTATATATCAGTACAGACAGAGCGGTGTAACTGTGACACATGTGTCCTGACAATCAGTATAGAAGCTATACAAAAAATAAGAAAAGTATATATATTATTGTATATATCAGTACAGACAGAGCGGTGTAACTGTGACCCATGTGTCCTGACAAGCAGTATAGAAGCTATAGAAAAGTATATATATTACTGTATATCAGTAGTAGTACAGAGCAGTGTAACTGTGACACATGTGTGTCCTGACAAGCAGTATAGAAGCTATAGAAAGGTATATATACAGTGGGGATTGAAAGTTTGGGCACCCCAGGCAAAAAATTATTTTAATGTGCAAAAAGAAGCCAAGGAAAGATGGAAAAATCTCCAAAAGGCATCAAATTACAGATTAGACATTCTTATAACATGTCAAAAAAAGTTTGATTTTATTTCCATCATTTACACTTTCAAAAGAACAGAAAACAAAAAATGGCGTCTGCAAAAGTTTGGGCACCCTGCAGAGTTAATACCTTGTACTGCCCCCTTTGGACAGCTGAGACCTGGCAGTGTCATGGATTGTTCTCAATCATCGTCTGGAAAGACCAGATGATGTCAATCTCAAAGGTTTTAAAAGCCCAGACTCATCTGAACTTGCTCCAACAATCAGCACCATGGGTTCCTCTAAGCAGTTGTGTAGAACACTGAAACTGAGAATAGTTGACGCTCACAAAGCAGGAGAAGGCTATAAGAAGATAGCAAAGCGTTATCAGATGCCCATATCCTCTGTTCAGAATGTAATTAAGAAATGGCAGTCATCAGGAACAGTGGAAGTTAAAGCAAGATCTGGAAGACCAAGAAAAATATCAGACAGAACAGCTCGCAGGATTGTGAGAAAAGCAAGTCAAAATCCACGTTTGACTGCACGATCCCTCCAGGAAGATCTGGCAGATACTGGAGTTGTGGTACACTATTCCACTATATAGAGATACTTGTACAAATATGGTCTTCATGGAAGAGTCATCAGAAGAAAACCTCTTCTACGTCCTCACCACAAAAATCAGCGTTTGAAGTTTGCAAATGAACATATAGACAAGCCTGATGCATTTTGGAATAAAGTTCTGTGGACCGATGAAGTTAAAATCGAACTTTTTGGCCGGAATGAGCAAAGGTACGTTTGGAGAAGGAAGGGCACAGAATTTAATGAAAAGAACCTCTGTCCAACTGTTCAGCATGGGGGTGGATCAATCATGCTTTGGGGTTGTATTGCAGCCAGTGGCACAGGGAACATTTCACGAGTAGATGGAAAAATGGATTCAATAAGATTCCAGCAAATTTTGGACGCTAACTTGATGCCATCTGTGAAAAAGCTGAAGTTAAAGAGAGGCTGGCTTCTACAAATGGATAATGATCCTAAACACACCTCAAAATCCACGGTGGATTACATCAAGAGGCGTAAACTGAAGGTTTTGCCATGGCCTTCACAATCTCCTGACCTCAACATAATTGAAAATCTATGGATAGACCGTAAAAGAGCAGTGCGTCACAGACAGCCCAGGAATCTCAAAGAACTGGAAGACTTTTGTAAGGAAGAATGGGCAAAGATACCTCAAACAAGAATTGAAAGACTCTTGGCTGGCTACAAAAAGCGTTTACAAGCTGTGATACTTGCCAAAGGGGGCAGTACAAGGTATTAACTCTGCAGGGTGGCCAAACTTTTGAAGACGCCATTTTTTGTTTTCTGTTCTTTTGAAAGTGTAAATGATGGAAATAAAATCAAACTTTTTTTGACATGTTATAAAAATGTCTAATCTGTAATTTGATGCCTTTTGGAGATTTTTCCATCTTTCCTTGGCTTCTTGTTAGGTTCCTGGTGCTCAGAACAAGGGAGATGTTGCGTAGTGAGTCCAGAGCACCAGAACGTGACGCTGAAATAAGGTGTGGTGTCGAAATAGCTCCTAGCACCCTACCTCCATTGTTTCACCCGTGTGGTCAGTTCATGCCTGAGTGACTATGGTTTCTTGGGCCCACGGCAGACGCGTTTGAAGGGCGGATTAGGTCTGCCCAACTCCGATGCCCCCAGGTTTTAGAGCGAGACAAGGCGTGAACCGAGACAGGATAATAACAGGGGGACCTCTAACTAAAGCAAACAGAAAGCTAGGGGCTACTAACAACCCTAAAACAAAATATATGTGCGGCACGCCGCCAAAGGAAAACAACAACAAAGGAAATGCTGTCCACACGCCGACACAATACTGGTGTGTACCGGCAGTGACAGCATAAGCAGAACCCTCTGCAAAACACCAGTAACAAATATAACCAAAGAATACTGCGGCCTAGGCCGACGGACGTGGCAAAGCCGCTACTCACGGAACCGGTACAAATACTGGCAAACGGACAGGAACCCCCAATGTAGCCGACACAGACTCTCAGAACCGGAGGACAGGCAGAATCCCAAACGACAGACCGGTGGACACCAAGAAGCCAGATACTCGACCAGGCACAGACAAAGCCACAGGACTTCTGGACAGGAACGCTTCACGGCAGGACACGGGATCAGATACTGGAACCGACACTGGAACCGACACTGGAAGCAGCTAGACAGACACTGCTAGACAGGAGCTCAGGAACTGGCAGGGACTAGCTCAGAACTCAAGAACTCTGGAACTATCACCAGCGTCTGTGTATTGCACTGAGCCAGAATATAACAGAGTCCTAATTAATTATGCCGTGCAGCTGCCCTGCTGCACAACTGAGAGGTGCAATTAACAGACAGGTGAGGCTGAACACATGGGAACAAGCTGCAATTACACAGACTCACCACCGGCAGCAAACAAGAGTCTTCTTAAACCAGAGCAACGGGAAATCCTGGCCTGCAAGACAACTATAAACATAAAATACGGAAAACAGGAATGAACCACTGCCTGTGGTTCATAACAGTACCCTCTCTTTAAGGGTGAGCTCCGAACACCCCATGACACCCACGGAGAACATAAACAGAAGTATAACATAAAATACATAACCAAAATGCAAAACAGGAATGAGCCACAGCCGTAGCTCATAACAGTACTCCCCCCCCCTTGAGGAGGGGTCAAAGGACCCCAAAATTCAGGTTTTCCAAAACAAGGTATACATTAATAAACCTGACACTGGAACAAACAGACAAAGACAAGAAACAGAAACAAGCTGTGGCAACAGCTTGTAACAGTGCCCCCCCCTTGACGGTGGCCACTGTACACTAGACAAGGAAAAAACAACTTTTTATATATATATATATATATATATATATATATATATCAAGGCAAGAGTCAATAATTATTTCTTTTTCTTCTTCTTATTTTTACAAAGTTCTTGAGGTCTGACCAAGGTAATTCCCCAAACATTGTCTGAACTGATGGTACCTCCCAGCAAGGCTGGGTTCAAATCAGAGATTGGTTTCTTAACCTTGGGAGCTGACATTTCAGGCAAAGTACTACTATTAGAAGAAGACAGAAAAGCACATCCTGCAGTCAAAACAACGGGCTGAGACTCTTGTGCCGAGTTTACAGTATACGGTGAACTCTCAGCAGATAAGACGAGTGACCTAGAGGAACCTGAACCAATTTCTTTGGAACCATATCTTTTAATAACTGCATCACTGAATGCTGGGGGATCCTGAAGAATGGGATCTTCAGTTTTCATTAAATTGGATGCCCACTCAAAAGGCTCCCCTCTAAAGGAATATATCAGATAGAGCACAAGGTTCTCTGAAGTGATGCCCAGAAATGGTCTAGACAACATAATGATCTAATAGTGTTTGTAAAGCGCCAGAAATTGGACTAAGTCCCCATCAAAGATTATAGATGTTGAGATATCAACAGAGTCAGGATCTGCTTCCTTCCCATCTGACTGACTAGAGTGCTTTGCTAGGACCTGGTCACTTTTGACCTTACTCGAGGCTGAGACTTTCTGAACCCCACCCGGGGCAGTAACTTTCTGAACCCCACCCGGGGGAGTGACTTTCTGAACCCCACCCGGGGAAGTGACTTTCTGAACCCCACCCGGGGCAGTGACTTTCTGAACCCCACCCGGGGCAGTGGCCTTCGGGAACCCCGCTGGGGCAGTGGCCTCGGATTCTTTTACTGGGACCGGGCCGTCAGCCTCCCTCTCTGGGACCGGGCCGTCAGCCTCCCTCCCTGGGACCAGGCCGTCAGCCTCCCTCCCTGGGACCGGGCTGTCAGCCTCCCTCCCTGGGACCGGGCCGTCAGCCTCCCTCCCTGGGACCGGGCCGTCAGCCTCCCTCACAGAGTCGATAATTATCGAAACTTCTCCCGGGACAATGACTTCCGGGACTTTTGCTGAAGCTATAACCTTCAGAACCTCCACTAACGCTATGCCTCTTGAGTCCTTTCCTGGGGAAGCGACTTCTAGACCCTTCTCTGGGGCTGTGTCTCTCGATACCCCACTTGGGGATATTACTTCAAAGATCCCTTCTGGGGTTTTGCTTCTCGAGTTCCCTTCTAGAACTATGGTTTTAGACACCTTCTCTGGAGTTGCGCTTTTCAAGTCTCTACCTGGGGTAACAGCTTCTGATACCCCTTCTGGTATTGACACCGGAGCTATAATATTCGATGTCCCTCTATGACCCAGGGCATCGTGTACCACTCCAGGACTCTGGGCATCGGGTACCGCTCCAGGACTCTGGGCATCGGATACTGCTCCAGGACTCTGGGCATCGGGTACTGCTCCAGGACTCTGGGCATCGGGTACCGCTCCAGGACTCTGGGCATCGGGTACCGCTCCAGGACTCTGAGCATCGGGTACCGCTCCAGGACTCTGGGCATCGGGTACCGCTCCAGGACCTCGGGCATCAGGTACCGCTCCAGGACCCCGGGCATCAGGCACCGCTCCAGGACCCCGGGCATCAGGCACCGCTCCAGGACCCCGGGCATCGGGCACCGCTCCAGAACCCCGGGCATCGGGCACCGCTCCAGGGGTTTGCAACTCTGCTTCAACAGAAAAATCAAGAGAGGAGAGAAACATTCTCCTTTGGTTCCTGAATCTATAATGGGGCTCCCTAGCCCAAGGACCCCAATTATAGGACAGAGTGCTTTTTAGTGTGGGTTGTGTGACAAGTACCTCTGCCACAGTAGAGACAGGAGTAGGTCTTGTATCCTGACTCAACTTGGCCAGAGGGCAGGACTTGTCGCCACACTTTGGCTTGCGCAACTCACAGGTCTGCAGATAGTGGCCTAAACCCCCACAATATAGGCATAAATTTAAGTTTCTGCGACGCAGACGCTCCTCTTCTGAGAGCCTGGGCCGCAGAAAACTTTTAAACTTTTTCTCTCCAACTGAACCTGAGGATTCTCTTGTCACCATATTGTGAGCAAGAGTCTCTTTAGAGGTAGATGAACTCTCAACGACTTCTGGCAAGATAAGCAAAATTTTAGTCAGAAGGTTTTGCAGTTGCTTTAAAGATTGCTGCAAAACTTCCAGTCGCTCAGGTTTCAAAGCACTGAAAACAGAGTTCAGGGCTGAGAGAGACGCCTGCAGGGCTTGCATAGTTGGCATAGGAGGATTTTAAACTAGACAAGACAAGACTAAACTAGACTAGACAAGACAAGACTGGATTTTTTTTTATTTTTTTTAAAACTAGACAAGACAAGACTGGATTTTTAAACACCGGACTGGATTCTGCACACCGGACTGGATTCTGCACACTGAATTCTAGACAGGACTGGATTCTGCACACCGGACTGGATTCTGCACACTGAATTCTAGACAGGACTGGATTCTAAACACCGGACTGGATTCTGCACACTGAATTCTAGACAGGACTGGATTCTAAACTCCGGACTGGATTCTGCACACTGAATTCTAGACAGGACTGGATTCTAAACACCGGACTGGATTCTGCACACTGAATTCTAGACAGGACTGGATTCTGAACACTGAATTCTAGACAAGACACTGGACCAAAAAAGAAAAAACTACTATTTAGCTTAGTTTCTTTTTTGTTGTATGGCTGGTGATAATGTTAGGTTCCTGGTGCTCAGAACAAGGGAGATGTTGCGTAGTGACTCCAGAGCACCAGAACGTGACGCTGAAATAAGGTGTGGTGTGGAAATAGCCCCTAGCACCCTACCTCCATTGTTTCACCTGTGTGGTCAGTTCACGCCTGAGTGACTATGGTTTCTTGGGCCCACGGCAGCCGCGTTAGAAGGGTGGATTAGGTCTGCCCAACTCCGATGCCCCCAGGTCTTAGAGCGAGACAAGGCGTGAACCGAGACAGGATAATAACAAGGGGACCTCTAACTAAAGCAAACAGAAAGCTAGGGGCTACTAACAACCCTAAAACTAAATATATGTGCGGCACGCCGCCAAAGGAAAACAACAACAAAGGAAATGCTGTCCACACGCCGACACAATACTGTTGTGTACCGGCGGTGACAGCATAAGCAGAACCCTCTGCAAAACACCAGTAACAAATATAACCAAAGAATACTGCGGCCTAGGCCGACGGACGTGGCAAAGCCGCTACTCACGGAACCGGTACAAATACTGGCAAACGGACAGGAACCCCCAATGTAGCTGACACAGACTCTCAGAACCGGAGGACAGGCAGAATCCCAAACGACAGACCGGTGGACACCAAGAAGCCAGATACTCGACCAGGCACAGACAAAGCCACAGGACTTCTGGACAGGAACGCTTCACGGCAGGACACGGGATCAGACACTGGAACCGACACTGGAACCGACACTGGAAGCAGCTAGACAGACACTGCTAGAGAGGAGCTCAGGAACTGGCAGGGACTAGCTCAGAACTCAAGAACTCTGGAACTATCACCAGCGTCTGTGTATTGCACTGAGCCAGAATATAACAGAGTCCTAATTAATTATGTCGTGCAGCTGCCCTGCTGCACAACTGAGAGGTGCAATTAACAGACAGGTGAGGCTGAACACATGGGAACAAGCTGCAATTACACAGACTCACCACCGGCAGCAAACAAGAGTCTTCTTAAACCAGAGCATTGGGAAATACTGGCCTGCAAGACAACTATAAACATAAAATACGGAAAACAGGAATGAACCACTGCCTGTGGTTCATAACACTTCTTTATGCACATTAAAATGAATTTTAGCCTGGGGTGCCCAAACTTTCAATCCTCACTGTAATATTACTGTATATCAGTACAGAGTGGTGTTACTGTGACCCAAGTGTCCTGACAAGCAGTATAGAAGCTATAGAAAAGTATATATAATATTACTGTATATCAGTACAGAGCAGTGTAACTGTGACACATGTGTCCTGACAAGCAGTATAGAAGCTATAGAAAAATATATATATTACTGTATATCAGTAGTAGTACAGAGCGGTGTAACTGTGACACATGTGTGTCCTGACAAGCAGTATAGAAGCTATAGAAAATTATTTAAAATTATTGTATATATCAGTACAGAGTGGTGTAACTGTGACACATGTGTCCTGACAAGCAGTATAGAAGCTATAGAAAATGATTTAAAATTATTGTTTATATCAGTACAGAGCGGTGTAACTGTGACCCATGTGTCCTGACAAGCAGTATAGAAGCTATAGAAAAGTATATATATTATTGTATATATATCAGTACAGAGCAGTGTAACTGTGACACATGTGTCCTGACAAGCAGTATAGAAGCTATAGAAAAGTATATCAATTACTGTATATCAGTAGTAGTACAGAGCGGTGTAACTGTGACACATGTGTGTCCTGACAAGCAGTATAAAAGCTATAGAAAATGATTTAAAATGATTGTATATATCAGTACAGAGCAGTGTAACCGTGACACATGTGTCCTGACAAGCAGTATAGAGGCTATAGAAAAGTATATATGTTATTGTATATATCAGCACAGAGCTGTGTAACTGTGACCATGTGTCCTGACAAGCAGTATAGAAGCTATAGAAAAGTATATATATTATATACTGGTGGTCCCCAGTCCCCACAATGCAGCACGCTGATCAGATATTTGCAGCACACTGAGCACAGATATGGAGCGTTTTCAGGCAGAGAACGTAGATATTTTCAGCACACTGAGCACAGATTATTTGCAGCACACTGAGCACAGATATTTTCAGCACACTGAGCACAGATTACAAAGCTTTTCAGGGAGAGAACGCAGCCACGTCCTCTCCGTTCAATCTCCAAAGCACGAGTGGAAATGGCGGCGACGCGCGGCTCCTTATATAGAATACGAATCTCGCGAGAATCTGACAACGGGATGATGACGTTCGTACGCGTTCTGGTTAACCGAGCAAGGCGGGAAGATCCGAGGCTGCCTCGGAACCGTGTAAAATGGGTGAAGTTCGGGGGGTTCGGATCCCGAGGAACCGGACCTGCTTATCTCTAAAAATAACCCACCCAAATCTAACTCTCTCTGCACATGTAACATCTGCCCCCCCCCCCCCCCCCCCCCCCTGCAGTGCCCATGGTTTTGCCCATTAGAAAAAGATTTTGCTTTTGCGATCAGGTCTGAATTAGACCCAATGTGTGATTAATTTGGACAACACCCACATGTTTTATTAAGGCTGCAGTGCTATACCCAATGGCACATCATCCATACATACCACTGAGGCCTCTATCTAGTCTTGATGCAATCTTTTCAACATAATCAATATCTACTTTTTAACAGGAACTGGCCTCAATTTCTGACACTATTTAATTTGTATTGTACACAAAAGGACTTTATATTTATTTGTATTGTATTTTACTGATTAATTATTTGCAGCCTTTGGACAATATTGATGAAAAACTGAAAATAAAGTTTTGAAATGTTCATTAATAAAATTGACTGTAAATGAGTATAAATGAACTATAATGATATTAATACTGATATCTAGGAACTACCAGAGAACTAAAAAAAAAAAGATACATTTACTTGATTTTACACACAAGGAATTTTGGGAAAACCACAGCCAAAATACGAAGACGGTTTCAGAGGCAAAACAAATACTAAAACAAAACACAGGGGTCAGCGCACGCTCTACATGTAATTATAGGGTTCATCCTTATTTGTTTCAAGTTTAATACTTTCCCCATGACAGATTTCATCACAAAAATATATTGCACCACAATACATAGATTTTTGATTCAGTAAGCCTAAACAGTTTTTTTTTCATTTCAGATTTCTTAAAATTATTATTCAGTAAAGCTGCATAACCCCATTTTACATTTTACTTAAACAAACTTCTGTGAATAGGATGAAATTTTTTTTCCAAGACAATTGACAACATTTTTGTTGTGTGTTAGAGTAATACTGTTGTTCACCGTTATGCTGAGACAGCTATTTTTTCTTGTTTGTTTGTCTTTTTTGCTGTGATGGATATTTTCGTTTTGCAGGGATTTTTATTAGGGATGAGCGGGTTCGGTTCCTCGGAATCCGAACCCGCCCGAACTTCATGTTTTTTTACACAGGACCGAGCGACTCGGATCTTCCCGCCTTGCTCGGTTAACCCGAGCGCGCCCGAACGTCATCATCCCGCTGTCGGATTCTCGTGAGACTCGGATTCTATATAAGGAGCCGCGCGTCGCCGCCATTTTCACACGTGCATTGAGATTTATAGGGAGAGGACGTGGCTGGCGTCCTCTCCGTTTATAGAGAAGAGAGTGAGACAGTAGAGAGAGACACAGTAGTAATTTTGGGGAGCATTAGGAGGAGTACTAGTTACTTGCTGAAGTGATAGATAGTGTGACTGTATATTATCTGACTTGTGGGGGAGACACTGACAGTGGGGAGCAGTTAGAGTCTGAGAGCAGGACTCAGGAGTACATATAACGTACAGTGCACACTTTTGCTGCCAGAGTGCCACACTGCCATTGTGACCACACTGACCACCAGTATAATATATATTGTGATTGTCTGCTTAGGAGTACTACTTGCAAGTTGCTGATAGTGTGACCAGTGACCTGACCACCAGTCACCACCAGTTTAATATATATATATATATATATATATATATATATATAATTGTATATAATATATATATATATATAATATTGTATACCACCTACCCGTGGTTTTTTTTTTCTTTCTTCTTTATACATACTACTATAGTAGCTTACTGTAGCAGTCTGCGGTGCTGCTGAGCTGACTGTGTCCAGCAGGTCCGTCATCAGTCATTACATAATAAATATATATACCTGTCCGGCTGCAGTACTAGTGATATTATATATATATATATATATTGATTTCATCTCATTATCATCCAGTCTATATTAGCAGCAGACACAGTACGGTAGTCCACGGCTGTAGCTACCTCTGTGTCGGCAGTCGCTCGTCCATCCATAATTGTATACCACCTACCCGTGTTTTTTTTTTTTCTTCTTTATACATACTACTATAGTAGCTTACTGTAGCAGTCTGCGGTGCTGCTGAGCTGACTGTGTCCAGCAGGTCCGTCATCAGTCATTACATAATAAATATATCTACCTGTCCGGCTGCAGTACTAGTGTGATATAATATATATTGATTTCATCTCATTATCATCCAGTCTATATTAGCAGCAGACACAGTACGGTAGTCCACAGCTGTAGCTACCTCTGTGTCGGCAGTCGCTCGTCCATCCATAATTGTATACCACCTACCCGTGGTTTTTTTTTTTCTTTCTTCTTTATACATACTACTATAGTAGTTTACTGTAGCAGTCTGCGGTGCTGCTGAGCTGACAGTGTCCAGCAGGTCCGTCATCAGTCATTACATAATAAATATATCTACCTGTCCGGCTGCAGTACTAGTGTGATATAATATATATTGATTTCATCTCATTATCATCCAGTCTATATTAGCAGCAGACACAGTATGGTAGTCCACAGCTGTAGCTACCTCTGTGTCGGCAGTCGCTCGTCCATCCATAATTGTATACCACCTACCCGTGGTTTTTTTTTCTTTCTTCTTTATACATACTACTATAGTAGCTTACTGTAGCAGTCTGTGGTGCTGCTGAGCTGACAGTGTCCAGCAGGTCCGTCATCAGTCATTACATAATAAATATATCTACCTGTCCGGCTGCAGTACTAGTGATATTATATATATATATATTGATTTCATCTCATTATCATCCAGTCTATATTAGCAGCAGACACAGTACGGTAGTCCACAGCTGTAGCTACCTCTGTGTCGGCAGTCGCTCGTCCATCCATAATTGTATACCACCTACCCGTGGTTTTTTTCTTTTCTTTCTTCTTTATACATACTACTATAGTAGCTTACTGTAGCAGTCTGCGGTGCTGCTGAGCTGACAGTGTCCAGCAGGTCCGTCATCAGTCATTACATAATAAATATATATACCTGTCCGGCTGCAGTACTAGTGATATTATATATATATATATTGATTTCATCTCATTATCATCCAGTCTATATTAGCAGCAGACACAGTACGGTAGTCCACGGCTGTAGCTACCTCTGTGTCGGCAGTCGCTCGTCCATCCATAAGTATACTAGTATCCATCCATCTCCATTGTTTACCTGAGGTGCCTTTTAGTTGTGCCTATTAAAATATGAAGAACAAAAATGTTGAGGTTCCAAAATTAGGGAAAGATCAAGATCCACTTCCACCTCGTGCTGAAGCTGCTGCCACTAGTCATGGCCGAGACGATGAAATGCCAGCAACGTCGTCTGCCAAGGCCGATGCCCAATGTCATAGTACAGAGCATGTAAAATCCAAAACACCAAATATCAGTAAAAAAGGACTCCAAAATCTAAAATAAAATTGTCGGAGGAGAAGCGTAAACTTGCCAATATGCCATTTACCACACGGAGTGGCAAGGAACGGCTGAGGCCCTGGCCTATGTTCATGGCTAGTGGTTCAGCTTCACATGAGGATGGAAGCACTCAGCCTCTCGCTAGAAAAATGAAAAGACTCAAGCTGGCAAAAGCACCGCAAAGAACTGTGCGTTCTTCGAAATCCCAAATCCACAAGGAGAGTCCAATTGTGTCGGTTGCGATGCCTGACCTTCCCAACACTGGACGTGAAGAGCATGTGCCTTCCACCATTTGCACGCCCCCTGCAAGTGCTGGAAGGAGCACCCGCAGTCCAGTTCCTGATAGTCAGATTGAAGATGTCAGTGTTGAAGTACACCAGGATGAGGAGGATATGGGTGTTGCTGGCGCTGGGGAGGAAATTGACAAGGAGGATTCTGATGGTGAGGTGGTTTGTTTAAGTCAGGCATCCGGGGAGACACCTGTTGTCCGTGGGAGGAATATGGCCGTTGACATGCCTGGTGAAAATACCAAAAAAATCAGCTCTTCGGTGTGGAAGTATTTCAACAGAAATGCGGACAACATTTGTCAAGCCGTGTGTTGCCTTTGTCAAGCTGTAATAAGTAGGGGTGAGGACGTTAACCACCTCGGAACATCCTCCCTTATACGTCACCTGCAGCGCATTCATAATAAGTCAGTGACAAGTTCAAAAACTTTGGGCGACAGCGGAAGCAGTCCACTGACCAGTAAATCCCTTCCTTTTGTAACCAAGCTCACGCAAACCACCCCACCAACTCCCTCAGTGTCAATTTCCTCCTTCCCCAGGAATGCCAATAGTCCTGCAGGCCATGTCACTGGCAATTCTGACGATTCCTCTCCTGCCTGGGATTCCTCCGATGCATCCTTGCGTGTAACGCCTACTGCTGCTGGCGCTGCTGTTGTTGCTGCTGGGAGTCGATGGTCATCCCAGAGGGGAAATCGTAAGACCACTTTTACTACTTCCACCAAGCAATTGACTGTCCAACAGTCCTTTGCGAGGAAGATGAAATATCACAGCAGTCATCCTGCAGCAAAGCGGATAACTGAGGCCTTGGCATCCTGGGTGGTGAGAAACGTGGTTCCGGTATCCATCATTACTGCAGAGCCAACTAGAGACTTGTTGGAGGTACTGTGTCCCCGGTACCAAATACCATCTAGGTTCCATTTCTCTAGGCAGGCGATACCGAAAATGTACACAGACCTCAGAAAAAGAGTCACCAGTGTCCTAAAAAATGCAGCTGTACCCAATGTCCACTTAACCACGGACATGTGGACAAGTGGAGCAGGGCAGGATCAGGACTATATGACTGTGACAGCCCACTGGGTAGATGTATGGACTCCCGCCGCAAGAACAGCAGCGGCGGCACCAGTAGCAGCATCTCGCAAACGCCAACTCTTTCCTAGGCAGGTTACGCTTTGTATCACCGGTTTCCAGAATACGCACACAGCTGAAAACCTCTTACGGCAACTGAGGAAGATCATCGCGGAATGGCTTACCCCAATTGGACTCTCCTGTGGATTTGTGGCATCGGACAACGCCAGCAATATTGTGTGTGCATTAAATCTGGGCAAATTCCAGCACGTCCCATGTTTTGCACATACCTTGAATTTGGTGGTGCAGAATTTTTTAAAAAACGACAGGGGCGTGCAAGAGATGCTGTCGGTGGCCAGAAGAATTGCGGGACACTTTCGGCGTACAGGCACCACGTACAGAAGACTGGAGCAACACCAAAAACGCCTGAACCTGCCCTGCCATCATCTGAAGCAAGAAGTGGTAACGAGGTGGAATTCAACCCTATATATGCTTCAGAGGTTGGAGGAGCAGCAAAAGGCCATTCAAGCCTATACAATTCAGCACGATATAGGAGGTGGAATGCACCTGTCTCAAGCGCAGTGGAGAATGATTTCAACGTTGTGCAAGGTTCTGCTGCCCTTTGAACTTGCCACACGTGAAGTCAGTTCAGACACTGCCAGCCTGAGTCAGGTCATTCCCCTCATCAGGCTTTTGCAGAAGAAGCTGGAGACATTGAAGGAGGAGCTAACACGGAGCGATTCCGCTAGGCATGTGGGACTTGTGGATGGAGCCCTTAATTCGCTTAACAAGGATTCACGGGTGGTCAATCTGTTGAAATCAGAGCACTACATTTTGGCCACCGTGCTCGATCCTAGATTTAAAACCTACCTTGGATCTCTCTTTCCGGCAGACACAAGTCTGCTGGGGTTCAAAGACCTGCTGGTGAGAAAATTGTCAAGTCAAGCGGAACTCGACCTGTCAACATCTCCTCCTTCACATTCTCCCGCAACTGGGGGTGCGAGGAAAAGGCTCAGAATTCCGAGCCCACCCGCTGGCGGTGATGCAGGGCAGTCTGGAGCGACTGCTGATGCTGACATCTGGTCCGGACTGAAGGACCTGTCAACGATTACGGACATGTCGTCTACTGTCACTGCATATGATTCTCTCCCCATTGAAAGAATGGTGGAGGATTATATGAGTGACCGCATCCAAGTAGGCACGTCACACAGTCCGTACTTATACTGGCAGGAAAAAGAGGCAATTTGGAGGCCCTTGCACAAACTGGCTTTATTCTACCTAAGTTGCCCTCCCACAAGTGTGTACTCCGAAAGAGTGTTTAGTGCCGCCGCTCACCTTGTCAGCAATCGGCGTACGAGGTTACTTCCAGAAAATGTGGAGAAGATGATGTTCATTAAAATGAATTATAATCAATTCCTCCGTGGAGACATTGACCAGCAGCAATTGCCTCCACAAAGTACACAGGGAGCTGAGATGGTGGATTCCAGTGGGGACGAATTGATAATCTGTGAGGAGGGGGATGTACACGGTGATATATCGGAGGATGATGATGAGGTGGACATCTTGCCTCTGTAGAGCCAGTTTGTGCAAGGAGAGATTAATTGCTTCTTTTTCGGTGGGGGTCCAAACCAACCCGTCATTTCAGTCACAGTCGTGTGGCAGACCCTGTCACTGAAATGATGGGTTGGTTAAAGTGTGCATGTCCTGTTTATACAACATAAGGGTGGGTGGGAGGGCCCAAGGACAATTCCATCTTGCACCTCTTTTTTCTTTAATTTTTCTTTGCGTCATGTGCTGTTTGGGGAGTGTTTTTTGGAAGGGCCATCCTGCGTGACACTGCAGTGCCACTCCTAGATGGGCCAGGTGTTTGTGTCGGCCACTAGGGTCGCTTATCTTACTCACACAGCTACCTCATTGCGCCTCTTTTTTTCTTTGCGTCATGTGCTGTTTGGGGAGTTTTTTTTGGAAGGGCCATCCTGCGTGACACTGCAGTGCCACTCCTAGATGGGCCCGGTGTTTGTGTCGGCCACTAGGGTCGCTTATCTTACTCACACAGCTACCTCATTGCGCCTCTTTTTTTCTTTGCGTCATGTGCTGTTTGGGGAGTGTTTTTTGGAAGGGCCATCCTGCGTGACACTGCAGTGCCACTCCTAGATGGGCCCGGTGTTTGTGTCGGCCACTAGGGTCGCTTATCTTACTCACACAGCTACCTCATTGCGCCTCTTTTTTTCTTTGCGTCATGTGCTGTTTGGGGAGTGTTTTTTGGAAGGGCCATCCTGCGTGACACTGCAGTGACACTCCTAGATGGGCCAGGTGTTTGTGTCGGCCACTAGGGTCGCTTATCTTACTCACACAGCTACCTCATTGCGCCTCTTTTTTTCTTTGCGTCATGTGCTGTTTGGGGAGTGTTTTTTGGAAGGGCCATCCTGCGTGACACTGCAGTGCCACTCCTAGATGGGCCAGGTGTTTGTGTCGGCCACTAGGGTCGCTTATCTTACTCACACAGCTACCTCATTGCGCCTCTTTTTTTCTTTGCGTCATGTGCTGTTTGGGGAGTGTTTTTTGGAAGGGCCATCCTGCGTGACACTGCAGTGCCACTCCTAGATGGGCCCGGTGTTTGTGTCGGCCACTAGGGTCGCTTATCTTACTCACACAGCTACCTCGGTGCAAATTTTAGGACTAAAAATAATATTGTGAGGTGTGAGGTATTCAGAATAGACTGAAAATGAGTGGAAATTATGGTTTTTGAGGTTAATAATACTTTGGGATCAAAATGACCCCCAAATTCTATGATTTAAGCTGTTTTTTAGTGTTTTTTGAAAAAAACACCCGAATCCAAAACACACCCGAATCCGACAAAAAAAATTCGGTGAGGTTTTGCCGAAACGCGGTCGAACCCAAAACACGGCCGCGGAACCGAACCCAAAACCAAAACACAAAACCCGAAAAATTTCAAGTGCACATCTCTAATTTTTATTTGTATGATAAATAAGACACCCTTACCTTCTTCTCAAACAGTTGTTTTTTTTAATGTGTTCTGTGTAATATTCAATTATTCTATAGACATTATTAAAGCAGTTAGGTCCATTAGTTGGCGATTGTCTACTGTGCAATACATTTAACTGACCTGGATTTTAAATCCAGCCATAACTGTCACTTTGTTATTGCATATACTCTTGTTGCGTGCATATGAATGTTCACACTCTCGGACACCACCACTGGCAGCTGTGTTCCATGAAGTCCTCCTTACAATATTCTCATCACTTCGTGAATATTGGGGACTATACAGTATGTCACTTGTGAGACGATTGTCATTAGATTCCCTTTGAGTGTATTGAACTCTTGGAATACTTGTTACTAACTAGGGGTCATGACCTAAGTGACGCTGGGTTTCGTGATATGACTTACATTATTGAATATATATATAAAATTTAACACATTCTTCACTCTTAAACCATTGATTGACTTTGGGGGTTATTCAGGTCGCATTCCAAAGTGAGGCAACCGCAATTTCCCCGTTGGCAGTGCCAGCACACATGCGCATGTCCTGTCCCGTGCATGCGCAGCCCAGCCAATGAGAGAGCATCACATTGGCTGTGAACACCTCTACCTGATTGACAGGTAGAGGTGATCTCGGAGTGGGCGGGGTCGGCAATGGACTGTTGCGGGGGCCGTACAGACAGATTGGGGGTGGGGTGGCAACATTTTTGGGGTGGCTGAATGATGTCATATGCAGCTGCTCCAATGGAAAACATGGCGGTGGTGCGCCTGCCTTCGCAGCCAGGCTGGGAAAGGCAGGGTGTCATCTACAGTTGCTGTGACCACAATTAAATTGTGGTTGGAGCTGCAGGGCGGCATGGTCAGCATAATGTGTGTCCTTGCACTGCAATGGGTGGCCACAGCATGTGAAAGAAAGCATTGCAGATTCTGCTTTTTAGCAGAATCTGCGATCCAACCTGAATAACCCCCTCTGCCGAATGCAGCATGGCTTCTGAAGCTTTGTCGCTGTTGCTGGCTAACTGCCGGGTCCCGTCGCTGCCTATGTCACTGGGTACACACAATGGCCCTCATTCAGAGTTGTTCGCTCGCTAGCTGGTTTTAGCAGCATTGCAAACGCTAGGTCGCCGCCCTCTGGGAGTGTATCTTAGTTAAGCAGAATAGCGAACGAAAGATTAGTAGAACTGCTACTAAATAATTCCTTGCCGTTTCTGAGTAGCTCCAGACCTACTCCTAGATTGCGATCACCTCGGTCCGTTTAGTTCCTGCTTTGACGTCACAAACACGCCCTGCGTTCGGCCAGCCACACCTCCGTTTCTCCAGCCACGCCTGCGTTTTTACCTGGCATGCCTGCATTTTTTAGCACACTCCCTGAAAACACCAAGTTGCCGCCCAGAAACACCCACTTCCTGTCAATCACACTACGATCACTCGAGTGTTGAAAAAAATGTTGCTCGAGCTTGTGTAAATCTCCAAAGTTTTGTGTTAAATTACTTAGCGCATGCGCGCTGCATACCATGCGCTTGCACATTTTCAACCTAATTGCTCCGTTGCGAAAAACGGCAACGAGCAAGCAACTCGGATTGACCACCATTGTGCAGTGTGTAGTCAGCTTTATGCTTTGTGAAGACTTCACTCCTTCAGCTATAACTGGAAGCTGAATGTCACTGCAAGATACCTCACTCACTTCTTCAACACAATCCTTCAGGGAGTATCCCAGTTATGAGAAGTCAGTCCCTTCTTGCACACTGTGACACCCAATGAGGACATCTCCATTGTCAAACCAATGCTAACAGACATCAACCTTCTGGAACATCTTACCTTGTTTAAGCAATTTACTTTCCGCTGTTAGACAAGACACTTTTCAGTGGTAACAGATCACTGGGCAGTAAACACAGGAGTATTAAACTCAAACCGCTGTGGCTTAACAAGAAGGTTAAGGCAGAAATGGATAAAAAATAATATAGAAATAGGTCTGGAAAACACAGTGTCAATCTTTGCAGATGATACTAAACTGTGTTTCGGGACTAAAAACAAACTCACAGCCTATATATTAAATGGGGAACGCCTAGGGGAAACAGAATTGGAAAAATATTTGGGGGTACTCATTGATTAAAGGCTTAATAACCATACACAATGTCAAAGCGCAGTAAAGAAGGCAAGTAAGGTGCTAGCGTGCATAAAACGGGGAATTGAGTCAAGGGACTCGGATGTAATCCTGCCGCTGTATAAGGCATTGGTACATCCGCACCTGGAATATTGTGTTCAGTTTTTGGCACCATTGTATAAAAAAGACATCAGTGAACTCGAAAGTGTTCAAAGGCAAGCTACTAAATCGATTAAAGGCCTAGAAGGACTGGACTATAAGGAAAGACTTACAAGGCTGAATACTGTATGTATACACTAGAAAAGAGGCGCCTAAGAGGAGACATTATTAATATCTTCAAATATGTAAAGGGACATCACAGAGAGTTATCAGATAAATTATTTATTAAAAGAACACAGTTTAGGACACGTGGGCATTCGCTGCGGCTGGAGGAGAGAAAGTTCCGAACGCAATGGAGGAAAGGGTTCTTCACTGTTAGGGCAATCAGGATGTGGAATTCTCTGCCAGGGAAAGTGGTAATGGCGGACTCAGAAAAATGGATTAAAAAAGGAATGGATACATTTCTGAATGAAAATTATATCCAAGGTTATAACATTTAAAATATCAACATGGTTAATCCGGGGGTAATATGAGTTATAGTAGTTAACTAGTCATAAAACATTATTCAGCGGGTATGTAGAATCATCACAACTTAATACAGGTTGAACACGATGGGCAATATGCCTCTTTTCAACCTCAATTACTATGTTACTAATATGTTACTGCTCTTCACGTCAACCTTTTCAGGATCAACCTATAGTAACAGCTGCTTGTGTCTATGTACTTCTGTCACACTGAGTTTAGTGAAGACACCATATGCCATTTTGGATCCAGAATCCAATTTCAGAATGTTATCCAATTATTCTTCCTCTACCTTTCCCACTTCCACATGGACATTTTCTTGAGCTGCAGAGATCTGCTCTTCCAGCTGGGTTTCTTTTTCCCATGGCACTTTCCAACTTGTTCTCAGACTGCAGAAGAGTAATATCCATGGGCTGGATGTAATAGCCTCTGAGTTGCTGTAGGTGCGAGACTTTGTGCAAGTCTGTAAAATCAATCTTGTTTTGCCTTGTAAATTATTGCTGCTTTAACAAAACAGGCAGACTCGCACAAAGTCCAGCACCTCCGGCAATTCAGAGGCTATTACATTTTACCCCATATATTCAAATTCAGCAAGTCTCAACTTTTGTCTAACTATTTCAGACTCTGACACTTTTAATTTACACTGAAGCTCCAGTTATCTGGTATTAATTTGCATTTGGAGATTTTGCAACTGGTTCTGTGTACGTAACAGACTATTCTCAAGGTTCTCACTCTGTCCTTGCAATATTTCAACAATACCATCTGCATCGTTATTTTTTCCAAAGCTTCACTTTACTATGCTGCTTTATGCAGAATTTCCTCCACAAATACATTTGTGTCAGACCCTCTGAAACTGCACTGACAGTAGTCAAATTGGAATGAAGGATGGTAACTCACAGGCTTCAGTAAGGCACCTCCTGGCCTACTCACACACAGGCTCTATGGCCTGTCTTGGCTCACTGCCAAAGCTCCACAGATGCATTGTCAGAGATTGGTGGTCTTCCCTGTCTTTTACAGGTGTAGACTCTGGCCTCCTGGCCCTTAGTGACTTCCAAGCAGGCTGAGCTCTGACTCCACAGTTCCCATCTGGATTGTTTGGCTGCTAGTACCACAATTAGGTTATTTTTCCACAGGGCAGCCTCTAGGTGTGGTCACACATGTTTCCCTGTGTGAATGTATTCCTCCAGCTCCACACTGAATCCAATACTCAGTAGTGCAATATACCCTCATACTGCCACTATCTATCTATCTATCTATCTATCTATCTATCTATCTATCTATCTATCTATCTATCTATCTATCTATCTATCTCTCTCTCTCTCTCTCTGGGGTAAATTTACTAAGATTCGTAATTCTCCCGATTTGGTGGGAGAATAATCACGAATGACATCGAAAGTGTAAAACTGCAACTTTTTGAATTTGTTACGATGGATTTACTAAGCTGCCGTATTTTGCCTTTTCGGGTTTTCCGATGTCGATGTCATTCGTTTTTTTTTTCAGTTTTTTACGGCAGTGATTAGCAAAACACTGCCGACTTTTTTACAATGAATCTCGGCCGGATCTGTGTGATCCGTGCTGGGGTTCATTTTTTTTTTTTTTTTAAATTAAACACTGTAAAATCCCAAAAAAAAATTGCGTGGGGTCCCCTCTCCTAAGCATAACCAGCCTCGGGCTCTTTGAGCCGATCCTGGTTGCAGAAATATGGGGAAAAAATTGACAGGGGTTCCCCCATATTTAAGCAACCAGCATCGGGCTCTGCGCCTGGTCCTGGTTCCAAAAATCCGGGGGACAAAAAGAGTAGGGGTCCCCCGTATTTTTAAAACCAGCACCGGGCTCCACTAGCTGGACAGATAATGCCACAGCCGGGGGTCACTTTGATATAGTGCCCTGCGGCCGTGGCATCAAAAATCCAACTAGTCACCCCTGGCCGGGGTACCCTGGGGGAGTGGGGACCCCTTCAATCAAGGGGTCCCCCCCCCAGCCACCCAAGGGCCAGGGGTGAAGCCCGAGGCTGTCCCCCCCCCATCCAATGGGCTGCGGATGGGGAGGCTGATAGCCTTTTGTGATAATGAAAAGATATTGTTTTTAGTAGCAGTACTACAAGGCCCAGCAAGCCTCCCCCGCATGCTGGTACTTGGAGAACCACAAGTACCAGCATGCGATGGTAAAACGGGCCCGCTGGTACCTGTAGTACTACTACTAAAAAAATACCCAAAAAAAGACAAGACACACACACCGTGAAAGTAAAGATTTATTACATACATGCACACAAACATACATACATACTTACCTTATGTTCACACGCAGGTCGGTCCTCTTCTCCAGTAGAATCCAAGGGGTACCTGTTGAATAAATTCTACTCACCAGATCGCGGGTCCCAGGGTCCTCGGGGCATCCATTTGTAATCCACGTACTTGCATAAAATAAGAAAACGGAAAGCCGAGCCACGAACTGAAAGGGGCCCCATGTTTTCACATGGGACTCCTTTCCCCGAATGCCAGAAACCCACTCTGACTGATGTCTAAGTGGGTTTCTTCAGCCAATCAGGGAGTGCTACGTTGTAGCACTCTCCTGATCGGCTGTGTGCTCCTGTACTGAGTGACAGGCGGCACACGGCAGTGTTACAATGTAGCGCCTATGCGCTCCATTGTAACCAATGGTGGGAACTTTCTGCTCAGCGGTGACGTCACTTTAGGTCAACCGCAGGGCAGAAAGTTCCCACCATTGGTTACAATGGAGCGCATAGGCGCTACATTGTAACACTGCCGTGTGCCGCCTGTCACTCAGTACAGGAGCACACAGCCGATCAGGAGAGTGCTACAACGTAGCACTCCCTGATTGGCTGAAGAAACCCACTTAGACATCAGTCAGAGTGGGTTTCTGGCATTCGGGGAAAGGAGTCCCATGTGAAAACATGGGGCCCCTTTCAGTTCGTGGCTCGGCTTTCCGTTTTCTTATTTTAGGCAAGTACGTGGATTACAAATGGATGCCCCGAGGACCCTGGGACCCGCGATCTGGTGAGTAGAATTTATTCAACAGGTACCCCTTGGATTCTACTGGAGAAGAGGACCGACCTGCGTGTGAACATAAGGTAAGTATGTATGTATGTTTGTGTGCATGTATGTAATAAATCTTTACTTTCACGGTGTGTGTGTCTTGTCTTTTTTTGGGTATTTTTTTAGTAGTAGTACTGCAGGTACCAGCTGGCCCGTTTTTCCGTCGCATGCTGGTACTTGTGGTTCTCCAAGTACCAGCATGCGGGGGAGGCTTGCTGGGCCTTGTAGTACTGCTACTAAAAACAATATCTTTTCATTATCACAAAAGGCTATCAGCCTCCCCATCCGCAGCCCATTGGATGGGGGGGGACAGCCTCGGGCTTCACCCCTGGCCCTTGGGTGGCTGGGGGGGGGACCCCTTGATTGAAGGGGTCCCCACTCCCCCAGGGTACCCCGGCCAGGGGTGACTAGTTGGATTTTTGATGCCACGGCCGCAGGGCACTATATCAAAGTGACCCCCGGCTGTGGCATTATCTGTCCAGCTAGTGGAGCCCGGTGCTGGTTTTAAAAATACGGGGGACCCCTACTCTTTTTGTCCCCCGTATTTTTGGAACCAGGACCAGGCGCAGAGCCCGATGCTGGTTGCTTAAATATGGGGGAACCCCTGTCAATTTTTTCCCCATATTTCTGCAACCAGGATCGGCTCAAAGAGCCCGAGGCTGGTTATGCTTAGGAGGGGGGACCCCACGCAATTTTTTTAAATAAAATAACAACTTTCCCACCCCTTCCCACTGATATACATGCACGGATCTCATGGATCCCTGCATGCCTATCCAATCACGGAAAAAAAAAGCAGGTCTGTTTTTTTTAGCACTTTTTTACGAGTTGTAATTTTTCACGGCAGTGTTTTTTTTTTTTTTGCTTTGCACTTCTTAGTAAATTACCGAGATTCATACTTAAACAGCCGCATTTTGACCGATGGTGTATTCATTCGTAATTTTTTTCTTGGACTTGCAAAAAATTACGAATGCCCTCATCACTGCCGTGATTATTGCTTAGTAAATTACCGAGATGACACTTTGATGAAAAAACGGCATCTCGGTCAAAATCGGGAGCTTAGTAAATTTACCCCTCTCTCTCTCTATATATATATTTATATATATATATATATATATATATATATATGTGTACTACCTGCTCTTTGCATGGGAGCTTCTGATTTTCACCATTGTAAATATAATTGAGTGTTATAAATTTGGTATCTATAGAGCTGTAAATTATAGACGTCTTAATGGAAGTTATATTAATCCATGGTTCTTGACATTACCCGAGGAGCACTCTACACGCTGGAGGTGCAATCCAAATTTTGACCTGATAGTCCGTTTGGGCATTATCGTTCATGCAATGCAAGCCACGCATCGGTAGTGACGTCATTATGTCAAGCCCCTTTTCATCCCCTTAGGGGAGGTTTATTAAAATTCTAATTTGTCCTTTTCCTACTTCCCACCTTCAGAATACCTATGTTAAATGTCATCTTTCTAGCATATCGAGAAGTAAGATAATTAGTGATGAGTCAGTCAGTAAGTGAGTGAAGGCTTAATATTGTATATATATATATATATATATATATATATATACTGCAGCTGCTTTAGTTGCACCTAGGCTCACAGCCAATAAAATATAGCTATCACTGGTCAGAAGATAGTGAGTCTATGTTTTCCTGTAACACTTTAAAATTAAAACTGCAATTTCTTTTTGTCTCTAGTCTGAAAACATAGTTGAAGTGTACAAACTGCCATATATAACTATTGTGCAATAACATCTTTCCTAACTGTTCAATTTTTTTTAATATTTAACTTTAGAAGTTAGAGTAGTTTTTTGAGAAGCAGTTGGCTTATGAAACATTTAGCATTTCAATAGGGAGGTTATTTCCCTTGAAACATTGTCAAATGTTTGTTGTATAAAAATATGATTTTGTGGAAGCAGAAACATATTTGTAAGTTTTGCTTTGAAGTTGTATTTTTCAGCATTGTTGTTTTCTTTCTGTCTTTTTGAGTCACTTATGGACTAGTTTACTCACTGTTATATCTTATTTTGGCTGTCATTCTCAATCAAAATATTGTATGTTTTGACCCACTCAAATACAGTACATCAATCTGATGCAGAGACTATTGGGCCTTATTCAGCTTCAGTTGCAGTTTTGTGTTTTTAGCAAAACTGCAACTGGCTGCGATGCGATTGCAATGTAATTGTGATCGCATCTCTATTTTGTGGAAGACTTCCCTGCATCCACAGCCAGGTGCAAAGGCAGGTGCAGAGAAGCCATTTTCTAAGAAATTTGCTGTGTGATCTCCATGTATGATTGGCACAGTAATGTGACAACTGTACTAATGCATATTTGTAGAATAAACATAAATCCAATTTCTCATACGTCCTAGAGGATGCTGGTGACGCTTCAAGAACCATGGGGTATAGACGGGATCCGTAGGAGACATGGGCACTTTAAGACGTTTAAGGGGTGCAACCTGGCTCCTCCCTCAATGCCCCTCCTCCAGACTCCAGTTTTAGAATTGTGCCCAGGCAGACTGGATGCACTTAGAGGAGCTCTACTGAGTTTCTCTGAAAATACTTTATTTTTGTTTTTTTATTTTCAGGCAATACTGGCAATAGTCTCCCTACATCGTGGGACTTAGGGGAGAGAAGTCAGACCTACTTCTAGTGAGTTTAAAGGCTCTGCTTCTTGGCTACAGGACACCATTAGCTCCTGAGGGTCTGATCGCTAGGTACGCCTAGGGGTTCACTCCCAGAGCCCGCCGTCACCCCCCATGCAGAGCCAGAAGTCAGAAGACAGGTGAGTAGAAGAAGAAAGAAGACTTCAGTGACGGCTTTCTGAGGTACCGCACAGCGATTGCGCTGCCCGCCATGCTCCCACACACAGCGGCACTACAGGGTGCAGGGCGCAGGGGGGGCGCCCTGGGCAGCATAAAACTCCTCATTAAGGCTGGCAAAGTGGATTTTAAGTGCCTAGGCACAAAATCCTAACCCCCGCCAGTGTGATTATATTTTAAAAATAGCGGGGCTGAAGCGCACCATTGAGGGGGCGGGGCTTAGCCCTCACAGCTCTCATCAGTGCCATTTTCTCTTCTCTGAGCTGCAGAGACGCTGGTCCTTCCTCAACACTGCTGTACAGGTGACAGGGTGCAAAACGGGGGCGGGGGGGGGGGGGGGGCACAGTTGATTTGGTGCAAATATAAGTATTATAAAAGCACTGCAGGGTCTGAGGCTTTATATAAATGTTTCAGAACCTGGATTGAGCGCTGGGGTGTGAGCTGGCAAACTCCTCCTGTGTTTCTCTGACAGGCTTTACTGTGGGTCTGTCCCCCTTTGGCCCAGTGTGTCTGTGGGTGTCGGTACGCGTGTGTCGGCATGTCTGAGGCAGAGTGCTCTTCCCAGGAGGAGACTGTTGTGTTAGGGGCAGAAACGGCTGTGGAAGTGACCCTGTCGGCACCGCCGACTCCTGATTGGGTAAATGTGTTGAATGCCTTGAATGCTAATGTGGCTCTTATTAACAAGAGATTAGATAGATCTGATTCTCAGAACCAGGCATGGAAGAAATCTGTGGAGGATGTGTTATCACAGGTTCAGATCCCGTCAGGGTCACAAAAACGTTCCTTTGCTCAAGTTGGCAGACACAGATACCGACACGGACACTGACTCCAGTATCGACTATAGTGATGCCAGATTAGACCCAAAATTGGCAAAGAACATTCAGTACATGATTGTGGCAATAAAAGACGTGTTACATATCACTGAAGACCCTGCGGTTCCTGATACTAGGGTCTGTATGTATAAGGGAAAGAAACCTGAGGTAACGTTTACTCCCTCTCATGAACTGAATATTCTGTTTGAAAAAATGTGGGAAAATCCTGACAAAAAGTTTCTGATTCCCTAAAGGATTCAGGTGGCGTATTCGTTCCCCTCTGGGGATAGAGAAAAGTGGGAGTCATCCCACATTGTGGACAAGGCTCTATCACGGTTGTCTAAAAAGGTGGCTCTGCCATCTCCTGACATGGCAGCCCTTAAGGATCCTGCGGATCATAGACAGGAAAATACTTTAAAATCCATTTACGTCACCATGGGTACACTGCTCAGACCAACCATCGCATCTGCGTGGGTGAGTAGTGCTATCGAAAAGTGGGAAGATAACTTGTCATCTGATATAGATACCCTAGATAGGGATAGTGTCCTGTTAACTCTGGGTTATATCAAGGACGCTGCGGCCTACCTAAAGGAGGCCGCGAGAGATATTGGCATTTTGGGATCAAAAGCCAATGCCATGGCGGTTTCAGCTAGGAGGGCATTGTGGATTCATCAATGGAATGCTGATGCTGACTCTAAGAAAGCTATGGAGTCTCTCCCATATAAAGGTAGTGTCTTGTTTGGTGATGGTCTCACTGATTTGGTCTCTACGGCTACCGCGGGAAAGTTGTCATTTTTGCCTTATGTTCCTCCACAACAAAAGAAAGCACACCAATTTCAGATGCAGTCCTTTCAGCCAAATAAATACAAAAAAGGCAGCGCTTATTCCTTCCTTGCTAAAAGGGGAAGAGGAAAAGGTAAAAGATCTCCGGCCGTGGCAGGTTCCCAGGAGCAGAAGTTCTCCCTGGCTTCTGCCAAATCCACTGCATGACGCTGGGGCTCCTCTGCGGGAGTCCACACCGGTGGGGGCACCTCTCCGGCTCTTCAGTCAATTCTGGGCTTGTTCGGCCCTGGACCCATGGGTTTTAGAAATAGTGTCCCAGGGGTACAAACTGGAGTTTCAAGACGTTCCCCCTCACCGATTTTTCAAATCGGCCTTACCAGCTTCTCTTCCGGACAGGAAGGTTGTTTGCGATGCAGTACAAAAGTTGTGTCTACATCAAGTCATTATCAGGGTTCCCCCGACTCAACAGGGAGAAGGCTTTTATTCAAGCCTGTTTGTGGTCCCGAAGCCGGACGGTTCCATCAGACCAATTCTGAACCTGAAATCCCTCAATCTTTACCTAAGAAAATTCAAATTCAAGATGGAATCTCTCCGAACTATGATCTCCAGTCTGGAGGAAGGGGATTTCATGGTGTCGGTCGACATAAAGGATGCCTACTTACACATCCCTATATATCCTCCGCATCAGGCTTACCTGAGGTTTGCTATTCAGGATTGTTATTACCAATCACAGACGTTGCCGTTTGGTCTGTCCACGGCTCCAAGGATTTTCACCAAGGTAATGGCGGAAATGATGGTTCTCCTTCGCAAGCAAGGAGTCACAATTATCCCGTACTTGGACGATCTCCTGATAAAGGCGAGATCCAAAGACAAGCTGGTGCAGGACATTACGCTCTCCCTGACAGTTCTACAACAACATGGTTGGATCCTAAACTTGCCGAAGTTGAATCCGACAAAACGGCTGTTGTTTTTGGGAATGATTCTGGACACAGGCTCTAGAAATTCAGAGTTTGGTAAAACAAATTCTGAAACCAGCGAGAGTGTCAATCCATCAATGCACTCAATTGCTGGGGAAGATTGTGGCAGCCTATGAGGCCATTCAATTTGGCAGATTCCATGCCAGAGTGTTTCAGTGGGACCTGTTGGACAAGTTGTCCGGATCCCATCTGCACATGCACCGGAAAATAATCCTGTCCTCCAAGACCAGAATCTCACTCCTGTGGTGGCTGCACAGCTCTCACCTCCTACAGGGATGCAGGTTCGGGATCCAGGACTGGATCCTAGTAACCATGGATGCGAGTCTCCGAGGCTGGGGAGCAGTCACACAGGGGGAAACCTTCCAGGGAAAATGGTCAAGCCAGGAAGTTTGTCTGCACATAAACATTCTAGAGTTAAGGGCCATTTACAACGGTCTTCTTCAAGCGGAACGTCTTCTTCACAACCTTCACGTCCTAATACAGTCGGACAACATAACAGCAGTAGCGCACATAAACCGCCAGGGTGGAACAAAGAGAAGGGCAGCAATGGCAGAGGCCACAAAAGTTCTCCGCTGGGCGGAAAGACATACAATTGCTCTGTCAGCAATCTTCATTCCAGGAGTGGACAACTGGGAAGCAGACTTCCTCAGCGGACACGATCTCCATCCAGGAGAGTGGGGTCTTCATCAAGAGGTCTTCACAGAAGTGACAAGTCTTTGGGGAATTCCTCAAATAGACATGATGGCGTCTCGCCTCAACAAGAAACTTCAGAGATATTGTTCCAGGTCGAGGGATCCACAAGCAATAGCAGTGGACATGCTAGTGACACCGTGGGTGTTTCAGTCGGTGCACATGTTCCCTCCACTTCCACTCATTCCAAAGGTGCTAAAGATCATAAGAAGAACAAAGGTTCATGCGATCCTCATTGTTCCGGATTGGCCAAGGAGGGCTTGGTATCCAGATCTTCAGGAATTACTCATAAGAGATCCCTGGCCTCTTCCTCTACGAGAGGATCTATTACAGCAGGGGACATGCGTATATCACGACTTACCGCGGCTACGTTTGATGGCTTGGCGGTTGAACGCCGGATCCTAGCCCGAAAGGGTATTCCCAGTGAAGTCTTTTCCACACTTCTTCAGGCTAGAAAAGGAGTAACGTCTACACATTATTACCATATTTGGAGAAAATATGTGTCTTGGTGTGAATCCAAGAAGGCTCCTACGGAAGAATTTCAGTTAGGGCGTTTTCTCCATTTCCTGCAAGCAGGTATGGATGCGGGCCTAAAGTTAGGCTCGATTAAAGTACAAATTTCGGCCTTATCGGTTTTCTTTCAGAAACAATTGGCCTCCTTTCCAGAAGTTCAGACTTTCGTGAAAGGAGTTTTGCACATCCAACCTCCGTTTGTGCCCCCAGTGGCACCATGGGATCTTAACGTGGTGTTGAATTTCCTTCAGTCACATTGGTTTGAACCTTTACAGAAGGTAGAGTTGAAATTTCTCACTTGGAAAGTGGTCATGCTATTGTCCTTAGCATCCACAAGGCGGGTGTCTGAGTTAGCGGCTTTGTCTCACAAGAGTCCTTATTTAATCTTCCATGAAGATAGAGCGGAGTTAAGGACTCATCAACAATTTCTGTCGAAGGTGGTTTCATCGTTCCACATGAACCAGCCTATTTTGGTACCGGTGGCTACTGACGCCTTCGCGGAGTCAAAATCTCTCGATGTTGTCAGGGCCTTAATGATTTATGTCACCAGAACGGCTCATCTTAGGAAAACGGAAGCTCTGTTTGTCCTATATGCTGCCAACAAGATTGGGACGCCTGCTTCCAAGCAAACTATTGTGCGCTGGATCTGTAATACGATTCAGCAAGCTCATTCTACGGCTGGATTGCCATTACCGAAATCAGTAATGGCCCACTCTACCAGAAAGGTGGGCTCATCCTGGGCGGCTGCCCGGGGGGTCTCGGCATTACATCTCTGCCGAGCAGCTACTTTGTCGTGTTCAAACACTTTTGCGAAATTTTACAAGTTTGATACCCTGGCTGATGAGGACCTCATGTTTGGTCAATCGGTGCTGCAGAGTCATCCGCACTCTCCCGCCCGTTATAGAGCTTTGGTATAAACCCCATGGTTCTTGAAGCGTCCCCAGCATCCTCTAGGACGTATGATAAAATAGGATTTTAATACCTACCGGTAAATCCTTTTCTCTTAGTCCATAGAGGATGCTGGGCGCCCCGTCCCAGTGCGGACTCTATCTGCAGTTATTAGTTATGGTTACACACAGGTTGTGTTTCTGTTATAGTCAGCCTGTTGCTGACATGGTTCATACCGTTGACTGGAGTTCTGTTGAATGCCATGTTGTACGGCGTGTTTGTGGTGTGAGCTGGTGTGTATCTCACCTTAGTTTAAAAATAAATCCTTTTCCTCGAAATGTCCGTCTCCCTGGGCACAGTTCCTATAACTGGAGTCTGGAGTAGGGGCATAGAGGGAGGAGCCATGTCGCACCCCTTAAAAGTCTTAAAGTGCCCATATCTCCCGCGGAACCCGTCTATACCCCATGGTTCTTGAAGCATCCCCAGCATCCTCTACGGACTAAGAGAAAAGGATTTACCGGTAGGTATTAAAATCCTAATTTATAGTAGGAAAGGTACTGTCTATTCTCTAAGACATAGTAGAAAAAGAAATAGAAAAATAAACTATCCCTAATTGGCCTAATAATTATATTTCACCTTGTCTGTCCTGAGCAGGAATTCAATTTTTAAACCCTAAATTTGGACACCCTTGTCATAAAATATCTCTTATTATATGAGACATTATATTGCCCACATACGGTACAGGTGAAACTCAGAAAATTAGAATATTGTGCAAAAGTTCATTTATTTCAGTAATTCAACTTAAAATTTAGAAACTAATATATTATATAGACTCATTACATGCAAAGTGAGATATTTCAAATCTTTATTTGTTATAATTTTGATGACTGTGGCTTACCCCTTAAGAAAATCCCAAATCCAAAATCTCAGAAAATTCGAATATTACATAAAATCAATAAAAAAAGGATTTTAAATACAGAAATGTTGGCCCTCTGAAAAGTATAATCATGCATATGTGCTCAGTACTTGGTTTGGGCCCCTTTTGCATGAACTACTGCCTCAATGCGGCGTGGCATGGATTCTATCAGCACTGCTGAGGTGTTATGGACAGGGGCGGATTGGGATCAAAAACCAGCCAGGGAAATTTATGGAAGCAGCCCTAATAGGGTGGCGGACTGTTGAGGGGGTAAAGTCTGTCAAGTGGGAGGCATTACTGCTCAGAAGGCCAGTATACATGAATGCATTGAAATTGGGCGTGGCTTAGTGGGAAAGGGGCGTGGCAACATAATAGTGCCAATTCACATTGCACCACACAGTAGTGCCACTTATACGCAGTGCACCAGATAGAACCTCCTATACACACTGTGCCAGTTTGAGCACGTTATACATATTCCGCCAGATAGAGCACATTCTACACTTTGCGCCAGGGAGAGCACGGTATACACTTTGCGCCAGGCAGAGCACATTATACACATTGCACCAGGTAAAGAACATTATACATTTTGCGCCAGGCAGAGCACATTATACACACTGCACCAAGTAAAGCACGTTATACACATTGCAGTGGGTAAAGCACATTATACACATTGCACCAGGTAGAGCACATTATACACTTTGTGCCAGGTAGAGCACATCATACACTTTGTGCCAGGTAGAGCACGTTATACACTTTGCGCCAGGGAGAGCACATTATACACATTGCACCAGGTATAGCACAGTACACACATTGCACCAGGTAGAACACGTTATACACTTATATATATATATATATATATAACTGCAGCAGAGCAGTGTAATAGGCCCTACACACTGGGCGATAATATTCAAAGATATGAGCGATCATACCTTTCATATCTTTGAGTGTGGAGGCACCAGTGATGAACGATGCACGGCCCCGCGCTCGTTCATCGCTGGTGCCCCGTCGCCTGTGCATGCAGGCCAATAAGGACGATCTCGGCCATATTTGCCTGCACTGCTATGGAGCCGGGTGACAGGGGGAGTGAAGATGTGTAGGGCCCTTAAGTCTGGTGAGTGCTGCCACTAACAAATAGCTTATAATATAAATATATATATATACACACACACACACATATATATATCAATCTGATGATGCGGCACTCATGCTGGTCTCAGAAAGAAAAAGCGGACAGTCGTCCAAATGTCTTCAAAGTTTCAATTTATTTTTCAAATTGTCATCAGGCATGACTTCCTGATGACAATTTGAAAAATAAATTGAAACGTTGAAGACATTTGGACGACTGTCCGCTTTTTCTTTCTGAGACCAGCATGAGTGCCGCATCATCGGATTGATATTGAATTACTTTTATGAGGGCACCAGCGAAAGTAACCAAAAAGGCTTATACGGAGTGCCGGACCGCAGCATCCATATATATATATATACATATATATACACATATATATATATATATATATATACACACACACATTTACAGTATATACACACATATATATATATATATACAGTGTATATATATATATATATATATATTTAGCACATCCTGATGTCGATAGGACACAGCCAGGCTGATGTGTCTTTCACTTGCCTGGCTGCTGCTTGGAGGCAAACTGTCTGGGGCCGGAGGAAGCCTCAGGGCTGGAGGCATGGCAGACTTTGGGCTGGGGGCTGGAGGCTGACTCTGGGTTGGATGCAGCCCCGGAGCCAGAGCCGGCAGTGCTGACTGAAGGCCCGACCCTACAAAGACTTATGGGGGAGCTTCTGCGGCTGCACATGCGCAGCAGCTCCTCCGGCAGCCATCTTTAAATTACTTTTCAGTTAATTCTGCCGTGATCGGAGCTAAGCTCCACTCGCGGCAGCCGGCCAGCATGGGGGAAGTGATGGCGGCCACTAAGGGACATCCTGACCAGCCAAACGGAATCTGGTCTTGCGTCCCAATCCGCCGCTGGTTATGGAAGACCAGGATGATTCAATAGCGGCCTTCCTTGCATTGTTCGGTCTCATGTCTCTCATATTTCTCTATAAAGTGGAGAGAGATAAACTACCAACCAATCAGTCCCTAACTGTAATTTTTACAAAACAGTCAGTAAAATAGCAGTTAGGATCTGATTGGCTGGTATTATATCTCTCTCCATTTTATCTCTCAAGGCTTAATACATATGCCCCTATCTATATAGATTAATAATGCAAAGCAGAATGTAGATGTCCTCTTGCAATCTTTTTAAAAGAAGATTTTATTTTTGAGATAGATAAAGGTCTACCTCTGTGATGTATCCTGTGGGTATGGATCACAGGGTTGACCCTAATAAGGTTGACGGTCATTAGGTCGTCCATTATTGGTAACATGTGAAAGGTCGACAATGGAAAAGGTCAACCTGACAAAAATGTTTATTTTTTGGGCATCATTTTCACTGTCAAAGCACGTGGAACCCCATTTATTGTACCACGTCCTCTCACATGGGAAGTGAAGCGCTCGACACAGGTTACTATTCCCAATCGTACTCCACGTGAATGGTAAAGTATGAAAAAGTTGAACAAATGAAACCCCCCAAAAAAAACTGTGTTGGCCATATGTGTGTCGACCTTTTGTACCTAGAATAAAAGGGGGGGAAGGACTGTACTGCACACCCTATCTTTAAGCATATTAAGAGGTGGTACCATGCTAACTCTTCTAGTACAATGCTGGAGAAAGAAAAATGCTGATGCACACTCTAATCCAGGGGTGGGCAATAAGTGGCCCACCAATTGCTGTTGAATTACACATCCCAGCATGCCCTGCAACAGTTTAAGAATGCAAAATAGTGAAACTGTGGCAGGGCATGCTGGGATGTGTAGTTATACAACAGCTGGAGGGCCGCTTATTGCTCACTCCTACTCTAAGACCTACAGTGATAGTAAAACTAATTTTGATAAACCCTCACAATTAACATGCAGTAAAGCTCTTAGCACATTTTTGCGCAAGTGTGGGCCCATGCACCCTGACCAGGTAACTTCATTACATGGGTCCCCAATACCTCTCATACTATCACATTATTTTACCTTCAAATAGAGCTCTTATTACTGTGTGGTCAACAATGTAGCTAATTAGAACACCTACGGGTAAATGGGAGGGGTGCCAGTACCAGAGTGAAGGAGCCTTATCTTCAAGTGTACAATATATACACGCATATAGAGGAAACGGGGGTGGGGGGGAGATCGGACTGCACACCCTATCTCTATGCAAATTAAGAGGCGCTAACATGCTAAGGATTCTAGTACTATGATAGAGAAAGAAAAATACTGATACACACTGTAAGCCTTAACAACACGGATAGTAAAAATAATTTTGATATCAAAATTATTTTTCCTATCAGTGTTCTTAGGGCTTAGAATGTGCATCAGAATTTTTCTTTCTCCGACCTTTTGTATCTGTCGACCATAAGCACTGTTTACCCTTTTGCATGTCAACCTAATGACCATGTTAACCTTTTGTCCAAGTTGACCTAATGCATGTCGACCATTATTGACTGTCGAACAAATTTTAAGTCAACCTGTCATCCAAATACTGTTTCCTGTTTGAGGTATTAGAGAAAGTGTTTAATTGTATCATGACACTAATTTCATGAATGAAAATATTACCTCTTTCTGAAATGTAGAATCATTGTTTGCCATGTTTCTTTCTAGCATGCATACTGTAGGTAAGTAATTGAATGCATTCTATATAGAAGAATGTACTTTTGATATCATATCCCATGATCATTAGTTTTGTTTCCATAGCAGGTCTGCAGAGTAGTAATATTACTATTCATACTGATTCAATTCTAGTACAGAATTTACTCATTTTCTGTGTTATTGCAAAAGTTTTATGAAGCATGTTAAAGCAGTTAAATAAAATAAGAATCTTTCTAAGAGATACTGAAGAACATTACTGTAGTATTACATTACGTGTATTAGGCATTTAATGTTCCAGTTTCACTCGAGTCTTAAGTTTTTTTAACGTAGCATATTATTCTATTTTTATTCTGGTACAATGCATAGTAAATTTGTATTTTATCTAAAATTCTTAACAGAAGGATCGTTAGAGATAACTTTACAATATAATGATGACCAGATGCTGAGAAATTTCAACTTCTGGTTGTGTGTAATGGTTGAGTGGATTAACTATGCCATTGACAGCAGATTGGTGTCAATGTATATAATGTTGCAACCACTTCCTTTATTTATAACCAAAGAAACCAACGTCAAACAGATGGTTCTGGTTGCAACAGTCTATGTGGTGTATGCAGATTGTTGATAAGCAAATGGTAGCATTTATTTACTAGCACAACAAAAGACGGTTTCATGTTTTATTCATGGTGGTTGGATTGACTTAGTATAGTACTTGTGTGTTAAACTCCTTTTTTTGACAGAAATGGTTGTTGGTTGTACAGGAAGTCTGTCCAAACTGGGTTGTATGTGCATCTATGTAATCAGATTTTTATATTTTTATCTGTAACTTGATGGTGTAGCATTGTTTTGGGAAACTGTAAACTGCTAATTGTTCTTATTTTTATATTATTTACATTATTCCAATCCATAGCCATGATTTTGTTTGCAACACCATAGGGATGCATACAAAAACCCACTAATCTGAGGCAAGATAGGTCCATCAAGGGGTTAAGGGGAGGGGACGATTACACACTGTTGCAATGGTAACTCACCCCCTCATGTGCGGAGGTAAGTTAATTTGATTGAGCCCCATGAGCAGATCTCTTTAAATCAATGTTCTCAATGGCCAGATATCTCTTGGCGTGTTCAGTCTGTGTGTGTCATTGGATTTAATTGTTTAGGTTAGCACCTTTGGAACATGTGAAGAGCTGATGGTGCTAAGGGGTCTATTTGCTAAGCCTTGGATGGAGATAAAGTACCAGCCAATCGGCTCCTAACTGCCATGTCATAGTCTGTGTTTGAAAAATGACAGTTAGGAACCGATTGGCTGGTACTTTATCTCTGTTCACTTTATCTCCACCCAAGGCTTAGTAAATAGACCCCTAAATCAATTATTCATTTCAGCAACCAAAGACATTGTTACATACAATGACACGGAGCCTGATTCAGAGCTGTACGCAAACCCAATGTTTTGTGTACAACGCTGATATTGAGAGATCTGCGTATGGGTAGATGGTGCCCCCAAGCCGAAGAATTATTTAAATGCTGTTGATGTTTGGGGGAGCAAAGGCAGTGGCTATGGGATCCGTTCCAAAAACCGAAGCATGTAACCTCAATTTTTCTGCCCAGTATCTGCGTCTTCCAACACAGATTTCCTATCTTTGGCTACTGAGACGAGACAGCCATTCTGAGAAGCCCTAGGATTACTCTGAATGCCAATGGTGTGAGCAATGATTGTGATGGTGCCCTGACGGTGCAACTTTGGACACAGCACTCGGATCTGTGATGCTGACAGTAGCGTCTTTTGCCCTCAGACACCTTTTTTTGGCATTAGTATATATTTGCATTGCTGCTGTATCCAAAGATGCAGCAGTGAACTATTTATTTATTTATTTATTACCAGTTATTTTGTATAGCGCACACATATTCCGCGGAGCTTTACAGAGAATATTTGGCCATTCACATCAGTCCCTGCCCCAGTTGAACTTACAATCTATTTTCCCTACCACATGTACACGCACACACATTCGCGCTAGAGTTAATTTTGCTGGGATCCAGTTAACCTACCAGTATATTTTTGGATTGTGGGAGGAAACCGGAGTACCCAGAGGAAAGCCACGCAAGTACAGGGACAATATACAAACTCCGCACAGTTAGGGCCATGGTGTGAATCAAACCCATGACCTCAGTGCTGTGAGGGAGTAATGCTAACCATTACACATCCGTGATGCAAACAGAGTGCAATGATAAATTACCTCTTGAAAACAGAAGATAAAGGGCAGTATCCAATTAGCCATGGTGATTTACTGCGACTAATGGATTCGCTCCAGTGTAACCTTTTATCCCTGATGTGTTTCCATGTGACAATGGATTTTTTTTTACTGGTGACCGAATAGGATAGTCTGTACAAAAAATATCAGTGAACATCAGGAAAAATTGTGAAAAATGTCCATTTTGTGCGCCCACTGTTTCCTTGTTCTTAATTGGACACCCCACAAAGACTCCCCTTACCAAATGTACTTGCACAACTGAAAAGTGGAAGACACTAGATATTTTAAATAGCAAAATAACATTTGTAGCTGCTGTTAGGGATGTGCGTGTGGTTACTGTAAGGTAAATTGGGGTAAAAACAGTTTTTAGGAGAACAGGGAAGAGACTAGGATTATTTAAATTAGTGGTTTAACGACTATTTAAAAATGTTTTTGGTTGAAGAAAGTATGCTAACTACACTGCTTTTTTCTGGTGGTACTCCATTGTATGCATATCGGCACCTTTTTTGAGTAAAATACTATATAATTCCAGAAACAGGAACAAATCAGTTAACTTATTTCAGAAATGAAAAAAATAATTGTCTGAACACTATTATACAGAGTGTGGAAGCTTTTGTATTGGAATTCATCGTTTGGAGAGAAGAGGTACCTTTTTCCCAGAAAAAAGCAGGGGCTAACTTGAAATCTAAAACTACAAGTCCCTATGTGTATCACACTTATGCTGGGTATACATTCTCCAATTATCTGGCCAATCCATTAGTGCGACGTCACGCCGCCGCTTTGATCACGCCCCTCATTTGCCCCAACATAACGTCGCCCCCGCGAAGCTCCATGTCTACCTAGGAAACAGAGTGGTGCTGACCCCCTCCCGCCCCACGAATGCCTCTGCCTGATTGACAGGCAGAGGTGTTCTCATTTACTGTGGGGTGCCCAACAGGCACAGGACAGGCCCCGCGCATGCATCCGCATCATAATTTTATTTTTGCGGTTGGATCGCGAGTTGCAATCCAACCTGATTAGGTTCCAAAATCAGCAAACCAGAAATTAGATTCAGGAGCAAACATAATTACCACTCTGAAATAATAAATACTAATAATTAAGAGTAACCTGATGGTGTCCTTCTAAAATCTATGGTGCTTCCACAAGGCTACTCTGAATTGTTCTAAAACAAATATCCATTAAAGAGAGCACATGCAATTAACAATTTTAAAAAGTTTTAATATTCAAAATGACATAATAACGAAGCCACTTTACTTGCTGAATCAACTATTCCAAGATGATTGTGCATAAATAATTCCAGAGAATAAGTGAAAACCACTTTGCAGTGCCTGCTAATAATTTAAGCTGCTTTTATGGGCTCATGTATGTAGAACCTAGTGACATCAGAATCAGTGCTATGCTATAGTATACTCAGTCTCATCTTTTAGCCTTTGCAACTCAGTGCCTGATTACCAGATATTTAGAGTAAGCACCGGCAGTGTCGGACTGGGACATGAAGAGCCCTCCAGGGAAATGCAGTGGTAGGGCCCATGTGTAGGGGTGTGGCCGGTATCCACAGAGGTTTAGATAACCATTAGAAAGTTCATGGTCTGGGCCCCTTGATAAGTATATATAGTATATACTGATAGCACATGCAATGTACCAGATTAATAACACCATATACCCCAGTCCTGTGCAGTATAAGGTAACATATGTATTATGTGTAATTCAAGTGCACAGCCTGGAACCTGATCCTTAAAGGAGGAGGAGGAGGTGCCCCCCCCAACGGACACTGGGGCCCAGTGGGCCAGTCCAACCCTGGGCACCGACCTATGGGCCCCACGCCTTTTAGGGGACACGCAACTGCGGGATGCGGTCAAGATCCCGCCTGATGGAATCCCGGTGGTCGAAATACCGACACCAGGATCCCGACCGGCACAATCCCAACATATTCTCCCTCTGTGGGTGTCCACGACACCCATAGAGGGAGATAAAATAGTGTGCCGAGCGTAGCGAGGCACTGTGCCCACAGCGTGCGAGGGCAGCAAGCCCGCAAGGGGCTGCATTGCGCTCACCCCCTGTCGGGATTGTGCCGGTCGGGACCCCGGTGTCGGTATTTCGACCACCGGGATCCCGTCCGGCGGGATTTCGTACTGATCCCGCAACAACAAATCAAAATAATATTGATTTGATCTTGAAAGAAAATTACAATTAAGCTTTTTTAAATTGTTTCCTCCCTAAAAAATTAATCAACTCAAATAAATGAAAACTTCACATTAAAGACTCTGTAGAGAAAATACTGTATTAATGTAATGTATTTAACAACTTAAAGTACTGAGAGGTAGTGATCACCGCTGCTCTGTTTCACAAAGCAGCCGGTGATCACACTGAATAGATGCCGGGGGCTGTCCAGCAGCTCATGGAGCTCTGGACATGCCCCAAAATTACAAAAACAGAGGTCGCGGCAATAGGCCACGCCAACTTACTTCGAGACTCTGCCACTCTATTTGTCCCCTTTTCATTCGCAGCCGCGCCTCCTTTTTTTTTAACTAAAATCATGCTCTTCACCTATTTCACTCATAAAAACCCCCGACAATTTCGAGGCATTTTTTTGGGAGGGAAAATCGTCAATTAAGTGGTTAAGAACTATCTACAGCTTAAAGAAGAACATGGAGTCCTGGAAGTGATGATCCCCACAGAGCCCATATCTCAACATCATCGAGTCTGTCTGGGATTATATGAAGAGATAGAAGGATTTGAGCAAGCCTACATCCACAGAAAATCTGTGGTTAGTTCTCCAACTTGTTTGGAAAAACCTCCCTGCCAAGTTCTTCAAAATATGTGCAAGTATACCTAGAAGAATTGATGCTGTTTTAAAGACAAAGGGGGTCATTCAGATCTGACCGCTGGGCTGCGTTTTTTGCTACCCTGCAGTCAGATAGTCGCCGCCTACAGGGGGAGGGTGTTTTCGCTGTGCAGGTGTGCATTCGCATGTGTAGCAGAGCTGCACAAACTGATTTCTCTGACGTCCTAGTGGATGCTGGGTACTCCGTAAGGACCATGGGGGGGTATAGACGGGCTCCGCAGGAGACTGGACACTCATAAAAGAAAGATTAGGTACTATATCTGGTGCGCACTGGCTCCTCCCTCTATGCCCCTCCTCCAGACCTCAGTTAGTATCTGTGCCCGGCCAGAGCTGGATGCACCCTGGGGGCTCTCCTGAGCTTCCTAGAAAAGAAAGTATTTGTTAGGTTTTTTATTTTCAGTGAGATCTGCTGGCAACAGACTCACTGCTACGTGGGACTGAGGGGAGAGAAGCGAACCTACCTGCTTGCAGCTAGCTTGGGCTTCTAAGGCTACTGGACACCATTAGCTCCAGAGGGATCGAACACAGGCCCAGTCCTCGGTCGTCCGGTCCCGGAGCCGCGCCGCCGTCCCCCTTGCAGAGCCAGAAGAACGAAGAGAAGTTGAAAAACGGCGGCTGAAGACTCCGGTCTTCATTAAGGTAGCGCACAGCACTGCAGCTGTGCGCCATTGCTCCCTTAGCACACCACACACTCCGGTCACTGATGGGTGCAGGGCGCTGGGAGGGGGGGCACCCTGGGCAGCAATTAGATTACCTTACTTGGCGAAAAGCACATAATCAGTCTGATAAACAGTATGTGTGCATTAACCCCCGCCATTAAAGTACATAAAAGGACAGAAGCCCGCCGCTGAGGGGGCCGGGCCTTCTTCCTCAGCACACCGGCGCCATTTTCTCTTCACAGCTCAGCTGAAAGGAAGCTCCCCAGGCTCTCCCCTGCAGTATCCTGGTACACAAAGGGTAAAAAAGAGAGGGGGGGCACATAAATTTAGGCGCAAAACTGTGTATATAAGCTGCTGTAGGGGAAAAATCACTCAGTATAGTGTACATCCCTGTATTATATAGCGCTGTGGTGTGTGCTGGCATACTCTCTCTCTGTCTCTCCAAAGGGCCTGGTGGGGGAACTGTCTTCAAATAGAGCATCCCCTGTGTGTGTGGTGTGTCGGTACGCGTGTGTCGACATGTCTGAGGTAAAAGGCTCCTCTAAGGAGGTGATAGAGCGGATAAGTGTGTGGGAGGGTGTCTCTGTCAACAACGCCGACACCTGTTTGGATATGTGTAACATACCCTCCAACTGTACCTTTTTAATAGGTACAGTACCTTTTTTTATGGTCTGTACCGATTTTTGGCTCTCCAAACTTCCATTGAAAGTATAGGAAAAGGGGCGTGGCCACGCCCCCTTTACACGCGGACACGCCCCTTTTTCGGATTTGTACCGATTTTTCTGTGTGAAATGTTGGAGGGTATGGTGTAAGTGCTGAGGTAAAATTATTGCACAAAAGGTTAGGGAACAGAAAGGAAATCTACCCTGGTCTGTCCCTATGTCACAGAGTCCTTCAGAGTCTCTCTATGCTCACTATCCAAAATAACAAAGTATCGACACAGAGTTTAACTCCACTGCCGACTACGATAATGAAAGTTACAGCCAAGAGGGCTAAAAGATATTCAATATATGATTATTGGAATAAAAGATGATTTGCATATCACTGATGACTCATCTGTCCCTGACACGAGAGTACACATGTTAAGGGGAAAAATGCTGAGGTAAATTTCCCTCCTCTCATGAGGAAAAAGAGCGGGAATCTCCAGACAAGAGACGGCAGCTTCCCACAAGAGAATTCTCAGGCTGTATCCTTTCCCCACTAGGGCCAGGATGTGTTGAGAATCTTCCCCTTGGGTGTCCTGTTTGCAATAGCTATTCTCAGGGATCCTGCAGATAGTGTGCACATTCAAGAATACTACCCAGACCGGCGATTGTGTCGGCATGGGTTTATAGCGCTGTGGCAGCGTGGACAGGTACCTTATCAGCAGAGATTGAGACCCTAGTATGCATATAAATATTTTAAGATGCTGTCTTAAGTGATAGATATATAATTATAAAGCATGCCCAAAGGGACATGAGTATACTGGGTCCTAGAGACAAAAGCTATGTCGATTTCTGCTTGACGTGTCCTGTAGAATATACATTGGACAGATGATGCCGACTTAAGAGGCATATGGAAGGCTGAGGATTGTGTGGAGAAAGGTTCTCGGGCCTGGTCTACACAGCTATAGCTGGTAATTCTGATATTTTGCCTTATATTCCTGCACAGCCTAGGAAAGCCCGACATTATTAAATGCAGCTTTTCGAATAAAGAAACAAGAAAGTCTGAGGTGCGTCCTTTCTTGTCAGAGCCGGGGGCAGAGGAAAGAAGCTGTACAACACAGCTAGTCCCCAGGAACAGAAGTCCTCCCCGGCCTCTACAAAAATCCACTGCATGTCGCTGGGGCTCCACAGGCGGAGCTAGGCCCGGTGGGGACACGCCTTCGTAAGTTCAGCCACAAGTGGGTTCACTCCCTGTTAGATCCCTGGGCAATAGAAATTGTATCGCAGGGATACAGGCTGGACTGTGAGAAGATGCCCCCTCACCGAGGACCCGGCGGGCTTCCCCCCAAGAGAGGGAGCCAGTGTTAACTGCAATTCGTAAATTGTATCTTCAACAGGTGGTGGTCAAGGGTCCCCTCCTTCAACAAAAGGGTGTTATTATTCGACCATGTTATAATCCCGAAACCAGACGGTTCGGTTACGGTTAGACCCATATTGAATTAAAATCCCTTAACATATACCTGAAAAGGTTCAGGTTCAAGATGGAATCGCTAAGAGCGGTCATTGCAAGCCTGAAATGAGTCGGGACATAAGGGATGTATACCTTCGTGTCCCCATTTATCCACCTCATCAGGCGTACCTCAGAATTGCGGTACGGGATTGTCATTACCAATTTCACCAAGGTAATGGCGGATATGATGGTGCTCCTGCGGAAGCAAGGTGTCACTATTATCACATACTTGGATGATCTCCTCATAAAAGCGAGATCAAGAGAGCAGTTGCTGGACAGCGTATCACCTTCTCTGGAAGTGAAACGGCAACACGACTGGATTCTATATATTCCGAAGTCGCAGTTGGTTCCTCCAGCTCATCTGCCTCGCCTAGGCATGATCCTAGACACAGACCAGAAGAGGGTTTATCTCCCGATAGAGAGAGCTCAGGAGCTCATGACACTGGTCAGGAATCTATTGAAAACCAAAACAGGTGTCAGTGCATCACTGCACTCGAGTCCTGGGAAGGATGATCCCCTTCGGCTGGTTCCATGCAAGGACAATGGAACTTACTGGACAAGTGGTCCGGATCACATCTTCAGATGCATCGGTTAATCACCCTATCCCCCAGGGCCAGGGTGTCTCTCCTGTGGTGGCTGCGGAGTGCTCACCTTCTCGAGGGCCGCAGATTCGGCATTCAGGACTGGGTCCTGGTGACCACGGATGCAAGCCTCCGAGGGTGGGGGGCAGTTACACAGGGAAGAAAATTCCAAGGTTTGTGGTCAAGCCAACAGACTTGCCTTCACATCAATATCCTGGAACTAAGGGCCATATACAACGCTCTAAGTCAAGCGGAGTTCCTGCTTCGCGACCAACCGGTTCTGATCCAGTCAGACCGCAGGGGCTCATGTAAACCGCCAGGGCGGCACAAGGAGCAGGGTGGCGAGGGTAGAAGCCACCAGAATTCTTCGCTGGGCGGAGAATCAAGTAAGCGCACTGTCAGCAGTGTTCATTCCGGGAGTGGACACGACCTCCACCCGGGAAAGTGGTGACTTCATCAGGAAGTCTTCACGCAGTTTTGCAAATTGAGGGAAACTGCCTCAGGTGGACTACATGGCGTCCCACCTCAATAAAAAGATAAAAAAGGTTTTACGCTGGGTCAAGGGACTCTCAGGCGATAGCTGTGGTTGTACTAGTAACACCGTGGGTGTTCCAGTCGGTCTATATATTCCCTCCTCTTCCTCTCAGACCCAAGGGCTGAGAATTGTAATAAACGGAGGAGTGTGAACAATATTCTTTGCTCCGGATTGGCCATGACAATACTAAATTATTTTGTCGTATAAACAACCCTTAATGAAGTCTAAGAACACTGTACGCTGTTTACTTAAGAAGTACCGGAAGGGTACGTTAGTTGCGTAACGATCGCTCAGCCGTAGGCGAGACGCTCAAGCGTCACGTTCGCTCACGGCCCAGTGATCACAGGACAGCACATTGTTGGCTATGACTAGAGAAATGATTCGCTATGGCGTAGCGGACGCTCGAGACCACGAGGAGATCACCAGCGGCGCAGACGCTCACAACGCTATACCTTTATGTCTAAACCTTTTACCAATGAAATGCACAGAATACCTTAATGTGAATACAGGGTGTAAGTGCAACCTTGTGTAACCTGACTAACGACAAAGCTGCTTGAACGTCACCGACGCTCAAGTGAACACAACACTATAGGAAATACACAGATACGGGTTTAGGGTCCAAAGCCTATTAACTGTATTATATCTAATATACTTGTAAAAGAGAATAACAGTACAAATGATACACTACAATATAACAGATTCTTCCTAACCAATATACAATACTATCTAATACAATTCAATACTAGTCTAGGGGAGATGTGAGAGAAAAGAGAAAGGAGAGAGAGAAATGAAAAGAGATGAGAGAAATTGGCTCACAGTAAGACAATGATTACGGAGAGAAAACTTACGCACAAGGGGAAACGATCGCATGCGCCTGGACATCCAGCACCCGATTTTCAGCAATGAGAACCGTTGAAGAGTGAGCTGGATGTGGTCGGCCTGCCTATTTATGCCCCACACACAATGCAATCTAATGGTCCCTACAATCTTGTCGTCCATTGGACACAGGAATTCGGCTTCGCATCATAACAAAAGGTCATTGGGTAATTCATACAGGTGGGCTGTGACGATTTCAAACAGCTCAGGTGGGTGGGAAACTGGGTTTCCCGCCGCATACCTGAGTATGAGTAAATAATAGAAATGGACATAAACTTCTTATGTCCATAACTATCCGCACGAGCGATTAATACGCTCCAAACCAACACCGGAATATTGTTAATTAAATACTCTTCCGATGGGTACCAAACACTGCTATATGATTCCTGTTAGACCCTTCGTACAATACAAAGAGGGATTCCTCCATTCAGGGACGTTCTATATTAACCAAACTTTCAGGAACCATTAAAGGGATCATGATCTATAAACTACATTAATTATGAAAATGTGTAACGAATGAGTCGCACGCTACGACTACATAAACTCTACCGTAAATACGCATACCGTGCGCCCGCGGGTGCACGCTATTGCGGGTATGCGCCTTCACGGGAGAGCGTACGCATGCGCAGCGCGGACCAGCGTGAGGTGCAAATATGGCAGCATGTATAGGGATATTTTTCTGACTTTGACAGTCCACCCTTTGGCAGTCAATAATAACTGCCACCTTCTAAAACATTTCAAAAGGAGAAAAATATATGTCAGGGGTTAATTCATTTCCATGGTTGGGTAGGGGAGGAGAGAGGAGTAGGTGTGAAGAGGGTATGACCTAGTGAGATAGCAGAAGCATGTGTGTATGAGTCCATGTTTGGGGGGGGTCATGTATCATCGTGCCGTACGTGTTGTAAATCAAGCTTCAAGGTATTGCGAAGTATACATTTGAATTCCTTCTTATCCTGTGGTACAGGTCTGTGGATGGGCTGTCAAACTTTACCGAGCTCTTTTCGGATTTTTGAACAAAATGGGGAGCACATTTTAGTTGATGATACATGAATGGGGGGATATGTGATTGCTGATATCTGTGCCTGTATTCCCTATACTATGTGTGTTATTACATGAGGGTTGTAGAGATGAAGATGAAGAACACTTATGGAAAATGCAATGATATTCTATGTCAGGTAAATGTACATCTGTCGTCGAAGTTTTGTTCGGTATCAGTTGAAAGTCGTCTTCTTTGCGCTGTTTTGCTCCTTAGGCATGAGCAACAAGCTTTGTCAGTGCCATCAGATTTACAAAAAATGTTGGGCTAGCGTGAGTTTAAAAATACTAGGGAAACTGGGGATCCATGGCAAAGTTCATCAAGTGTCCATTTCTCAAGTGGTCAAAAACTCTTTCTTTGGTCCATCCGTTGTCTGTATAGCGTCTCGTCAACTTCCTCGTCCAAGGGGGTCTCGTTATCTTGGAGAAAAGCAGAAAAACAGGTGAAAGAAACGGACCGTATAATCACATTTTCATCACATCCTGGTTTCTATCATTGGGTCATAAATCAAATCCAGGTTAATTACAGTTTCCTCACTCCTCAAACTCATCACTCTTGTACTTTGTTTGCACCTCATTAAAGCCTGCCCGCATCTAAATATCAATCCAATAGATATAACAACACCTAAAATACATAGGAGAAACTTTCCAACATCCATTATGACTCCTTGAGCCCAGTCTCCCAAACCGGAGAACCAATTTCGCGGGTTCAACCATGACACCCAACCAGTCAGCTCATTACCTACAGCAGCAAGAGTGAGATTGTGTTTTCGGCGAAATTCCCACTTTAATTGCAGAATGTCGTCCATCTTTTGGTCTATGACCTCTACCGGATCCTCGGTGCTATTTGTGATATACGTGCAACACTTTATGCCGTACTGTGTTGCCAATGTAACACAATATCCGCCTGTTACTGCTGTAAGATAATTAAGAACCATCCTATGCTGAACTAGTTCTGTTTTGTAAGCTTGGAGTTCTCTTCCAGTGTATCTAAACGTGTCATCATACATTTCGGTGATATTATCTAACAAATTGGCGAGTGCGGAAATGTATCTATAATTCATCACTCCTCGAGCGGTGCGAGTGAAATCTAACGCTACCAGAACCTGAATCCCGGTGGATTCATGGATAAGATCAGAGGCCGGATGCTCTAACCTTTCTGACAGTTGTCTTTTAACTCGGTGCTCGTAATGGGTGTGAGTATAAGGAGCTTGGGCACCACGGTGTATGTCTTTCATTTTGTCATGTGTTACAGTCATCACTTCAGGCAATACTTTTCCAATATAACACAATCCTTCAGAGTTTGGGGCAAGCCACGTGTACGCCTTTCTCCCGCATATGAAATATGCATCATCGGGGAGGACATATGGGACGGAGAAGGACATTACCATGTTACACACCTTCCAGGTGAACTCTCCTGACCCTAATTCTTCCATCTGCTTAACGCACGTATCAGTTTGTACGATATGTGCACAGTATCCTGGTGATACCTCTCCAACTCTAGTAATCCTATTTCCTAAGGTATATCGATACCGGAAAGATTTTCCTCTACTGGCTATGTGGCGTACAAGCTCTGTATCTGTAGGCATTCTATCTGCTCTATGCGAAAAGGTCATGGTAAGGTTGCTCCATGACACTTCCCAATTTCCCGGCTTACGGGGATTGGAGATATTAAAACATAAGAGGGACCTATCCACATGGTATTGGTGGAGCTTCAAACTAGGAGGGCTGGAGATGTTAAACCTCCGGTCCACCGGTCTCCCACCACTTAGCTCAAGTACCTCCCCTAACGTTAAAGGAAATGGCACTAGCCCTGATTTGCTATGACCCTGAGGTACTTGAGAGCATACCCAACAATCTGTTTGGTTTAATACGTTACCCACTAAGGAGTGATAGTCACTCAATGGATGCCGGTCCATATGGATATTAAAACTGGATTGGCATTTCTTTATGCATCCATCTTCAATCAAATTGTCACAAAGCCTACAGATACAGTTTTCTTCAGCTAACAATCCGTCACAATTCCTTCTATGATCAATGCTATCGGATCGTTTTCTGATACTCGCCTTTGCTTGTTGGTTTGGTTGATCTTGGAAAACTACGCCTCCATCACCATAATCGGAACCCATTCCAGAACCTCTTTCGACCTCTATGGTACTCTCGCCGGAACAGACTGCTCTGGTCAACATCATGGTTAACATCAAAATCCGGATCACAGTCTCTTGGGGCAAGTCCATCTTTGAGGGAAAAATAGAGAAGAATGAGAAGGGGGAAAAAGAAATTTCAAGGAAGAGGGGATGGGAAGTGGAGAAAAACAATAAAAGGGATTGGGGAGTCGACAACTGCTTTCGGTCTTCAAGGCTCAGGTGCCGCCTCAGTCCTCCTGGAACAGACACTCCAGTGATACAACCTCTACCGTCTGTTCCTTATCACGGGACTTCTCTGGATCAGCAACCTTCTTGCAGTGGGATGAATGGACCCAAGTCTCTCTCTCAGCAACCTTCAATGCTGTGGTGCTAGTCAATAAGACCTGGTATGGTCCTTCCCATCTATCAATAAGACAACCTGAGCGTAGAAAATTTCGTATCATTACATAATCCCCAGGTTCAATGTCATGACAATTACTATCTGGTAAATCAGGAATCACCAACTTCAGATTATCATTTTGATTCCTCAACTGCTTACTCATGTTAATCAAGTATTTTACAGTTACTTCATTGTTACATTTCAAATCATCCTGAGGGTTAATCATGACATGCGGTTGTCGACCAAACAGAATTTCAAAAGGGGACAGGTTAAGAGGGGACCTGGGAGTGGTTCTGATGCTATACAAAACAATGGGTAAAGCTTCTGGCCACGTCAATCCTGTCTCTGCCATTACTTTACTCAATTTATTTTTAATAGTGCTGTTCACTCTTTCGACCTTCGCACTCGCCTGTGGACGGTACGGAGTGTGCAGCTTGCTATCAATTCCCATCAACTTACACATTCCTTGAAAGACATCACCTGTAAAATGGGTACCCCTATCACTTTCGATTATCCTAGGGATACCATATCTACACACAAATTCTTGTACAATTTTCTTAGCTGTAAACATAGCGGTATTTGTAGCTGCTGGAAATGCTTCGACCCAATTCGAGAAAACATCTATACAGACAAGTACATATTTCAAATTTCGACATGGGGGTAATTGAATGAAGTCAATTTGTATTACCTGGAAAGGGCCGCCGGCAGGTGGGATATGGGATGGTTCTGTAGGTATTGCTTTTCCAATATTCTTTCTCAGACAGGTAAGGCATGACATTGCTCTTTTACTCGCATGAGAGGAGAATCCTGGGGCGCACCAGTATGCTCTTACCAATTTGCACATCCCCTCCTTGCCTAAATGAGTCAGCCCATGAGCTGCTTCAGCCAGACATGGAAGGTATGCCCTGGGGGCCACTGGTTTACCATGTCCATCCGTCCAGAGCCCTGAGGACTCCTGGCCATATCCCTTTGCCTTCCAGACTGCTCTTTCCTGTGTGGAACACAAATTCTGCATCTCACACAACTTCTGTGTGTTGATGGTATTAAATACCATCAGTTGTGTGGTGTCTGTCTGTATGGGGGTAGCAGCTGCAAGCTTTGCGGCTTCGTCTGCTCGGCTGTTACCAAGGGATACTGGGTCTTGACTATATGTATGTGCTTTACATTTGATAACAGCCACTCTGTCGGGTTCCTGTATCGCTGTTAGAAGCCTTTGTATATGGGCTGCATGCGCTATCGGTGTACCAGCTGCCGTCATGAAATTTCTGAGGCGCCATAGGGCTCCGAAATCATGTACTACCCCGAAGGCGTATCTAGAATCGGTGTAGATATTGGCTGACTTACCCTTAGCCAATTCACATGCTCTGGTTAGGGCGACCAGTTCAGCAACCTGGGCTGAGTGAGGTGGGCCTAGCGGTTCCGCTTCTATGGTGTCTTGGTCATCTACGACTGCGTATCCAGTACACAAGTCTCCCGAGTCTGACTGTCTATGACAACTACCGTCAGTGTAGAACGTGAGTTCTGCATCTTCCAGTGGATTGTCACTGATGTCAGGCCTTGCGGTAAAATTTTGGGTCAAATATTCCATACAATCATGTGTATCTTCCTTTGTATTAAATCCTCCTTCCCCATCACTCTCACCTTCCACCCTTTGTGTCTGACCAGGCACACCTGGGAGAAATGTTGCAGGATTTAATGCGCTGCATCTCCTTATGGTGATGTTTACTGGGGCCATTAATGCCAATTCCCATCTTGTAAACCTTGCTGATGAGACGTGTCTGGTTTGGGCAGAATTCAATAAGGCAGATACCGCATGTGGTGTATGGATTGTGAGGTTGTGGCCTAGCACGACATCTTCGCTTTTTGTCACTAGCAATGCTATCGCCGCAACGCTACGCAAGCATGTGGGGAGGGATCGCGCTACCGTGTCTAGCTGAGCGCTGTAGTATGCAACTGGCCTGCTGGCATCACCGTGTTTTTGGGTTAGTACACTTGCTGCGCAACCAGCACTTTCTGTTCCGTATAGTTCAAAGGGTTTCCCATAGTCTGGCATACCTAGTGCTGGCGCCTGCGTTAGGCACTGTTTGAGTCTCTCAAATGCTGTTTCGGATTCGTCAGTATGCGAAATCCTATCAGGTTTGTTTGAGGAGACCATTTCCTGCAAAGGTAACGCCAATATGGAAAACCCTGGGATCCAATTACGGCAATACCCACACATTCCTAAAAACGTTCTGATCTGTTGCTGGGTTTGTGGTAGAGTCATGTCTCTAATTGCTTGGATTCTATCAGCGGTCAGGTGTCTCAGTCCTTGTGTTAGACAATGTCCCAAATATTTTACCTTAGTTTGGCATAATTGCAACTTGTCTTTGGAAACCTTGTGTCCTGTGTCTGAAAGATGAAACAGGAGCTGTTTCGTATCCTTCAGGGATGCTTCCAATGAATCAGAACACAGTAGTAAATCATCCACATACTGTATCAATACTGATCCACTCTCTGTTTGGAAAGACTGTAAACAATCATGCAAAGCCTGAGAAAATATACTTGGACTATCTATGAAACCTTGGGGTAGTCGAGTCCACGTGTATTGGACTCCTCTGTATGTGAATGCAAACAAATATTGGCTGTCAGGGTGCAGAGGTACCGAAAAGAAAGCGGAGCAGAGGTCAATAACAGTGAAAAATTTGGCAGTGGGAGGAATTTGCATTAGGATGACAGCTGGATTAGGCACTACGGGGAACTGACTCTCAACTATTTTGTTAATCCCCCTTAAATCTTGCACGAGCCTGTAACCCCTCCCCCCACTCTTTTTAACAGGGAAGATGGGACTATTTGCTGTGCTGGACGTTCTTACTAGAATGCCCTGTTGTAGCAAGCGTTCTATTACTGGGAAAACTCCTAACTCTACCTCTGGCTTCAGAGGATACTGTGGGATTTTTGGAGCTACCCTACCATCTTTTACTTGTACAACTACTGGAGCTACGTTTGCCATTAATCCAGTGTCCTGTCCATCTTTTGTCCAAAGTGACTCTGGTATCTGAGATGTCATCTCTTCTACTTGGGATGGATTCCTATTTGTCATAATGGTATGTGACATTAATTTTGATGGGGAGTCTAACATGTCTCGCACTTCCTGAGCGTGATTCTCAGGAATGTCCAAGAATACACCTTCAGGAGTACAATAAATGACGCAACCCATTTTACATAGTAAGTCTCTACCCAGGAGATTAGTTGGTGCAGATGCAGCCAGCAAAAAGGAATGCTTGGTATGCAAAGGCCCTATTGTAATCTCGGCTGGTTTGCTAACAGGGTAGTGCTGGACTACTCCTGTTACTCCCATGGCTGGAATGGTCCTACCAGTGGTTCTCATGCCCACTGTCGAATTTATCACTGACTTGGCCGCCCCTGTGTCTACAAGAAAATTTAAAGTTTTACCAGCCACGTTGATTGCAATCTCTGGTTCACTTCCAAGACTGGCAATCAATTTAACTGGTTGCAGATTACAGGTATGGCCACACCCCTATTGGGTATGCTGACCTCCCTGAATCCCGCTGGCAGCAACTACTTGTGAGGGAGTTAGTTGGGAACTACCAGAGGCATGCCAGTCTCTGTTCGGGGGATATCTTTTTGTTTCTCCTGTATGTGGCTCAAAACTCCGCCTCTGTGGACCCTGCTCCCAATGTCGTGTGTCGTGTCGTTGTCTAGGGGGTTGAAAAGATCTTTGTACACTCTTTGTTCTACAGTCTCGTGCATAGTGTCCCTGTCTGTTACAAGAAAAACATGTTATTACACTTGACTTACCCACAGGATTCGGTGGTACATACGCAGGCGGCCTTGTGGTCAGCGCCTGTATACTTACTGACATTAACTTATCACTTTGCGATTCTCGTGCCTGGTGATGTTTCTGTCGTGATCAATAGCAGCCTCTCTCAAAGTGGACACTGACAGACCTCGCCAACATGGTTGCGTGGTCTGTACCCTAGCCTTTAATGTTTCCTTTAAACCATCCATCAGTACAGATACTGCTACTTCTTGGTGGTTTGGGTTGGTCTTAATGTCTTCTATTCCAGTGTACTTTGCCATTTCTAATAGTGCCCGGTGGAAATATTCTGCTGCCGTTTCGGACTCTTTTTGTCTAATGGAGAATATCTTGTTCCATTTAACAACGGCTGGGAAATACTCCTTTAGCTGTAAATTTATCCTTTTTACGTTATCTTTGTTGTACACATCTGAAAGCGGTACATCTTTATCTAGTCCACAATCAGCCAAGAATTGAACTGCGTCGACATTTGAAGGTAAACAAGCTCTTAGCAGTATCTGCCAATCTTTGTGGTTGGGTTCTACAGTGTTACCTAGATCCCTGATGTATTTTTGGCTAGAAACTAAGTCTTTCCTGGGGTCAGGAAATTCGGACACTATTGTTCTTAATTCCATTCGGGAAAATGGAGTGTACATGGCAATGTTCCTTTTGGGAGTGGCTCCAGACACATCTGTTTTTCCATTGGGAACTGCTATTACCCTTACAGGAGCAATTCTAACAACCTCATTCTGTGTAGATTCTACAACTTGTGGTGAGATTGTTTCAGTGTAGTGCATGGTGCCGTACTTACCCGTTGACACGACCTCACCTATCCCTCCGCTAGGGGCCTTCGCTAATCTCGTGGGTGTTGCTGTGCCTACTGTGGTCTCTGCTATAGTGGCTGCGAGAGAGAGAGCTGAAATTGTTGCTGAATCGTCTTCTTGATCACACTCCTGAGGAAAGTTCAAAACAGGGTACAACTTGCACGGGTTAATAATTGCATGAGTTACTTGGTTAACATCATTAACATTTACAGGGTTACTAAGTGTTTGTGTTTTACAACCCAGTGCGTTTCTCTCCGCAATCAACTTCTCTCCTGCTATATATGGTGGTGGCGGGGCTGTGGCAATCAATTTTCTGTTAGGGCCAGCCCCCGCCGCCAGAGCCAAACCTCTCTGTATCTCACCTTCCTGGTGCCATAACTGTAAATAATCATGATGCTGAATTCGTCTCTTTGTTGATTTTATGAGACATATCCTCCTCCTTAAATTTTGTAACACTTCTGGACTGTAGGTACCTATTCTTGGGAATTTGTCCCTGTCTTGTACAGTCATTCTCTCCCATTCATCACATAAAACCTCTGTGTGACTTCCGTATTTTTCACACATGATGTATCTTGCCGACCCGACTGGTCGGTTCTCTGAATCAACCCGAACCGAGGTTGATCGCCCCCTACCTGAACAATTGGCCCCCATAATCTGCAGGTGTTGCTTACTACTCCTTTGATCTTTATATCACGGTCTTCAGCGAACCCTTACAGCAAACCAAATTATTCAGAATAGGCCGGTGGTGGCGGTTTACCGAGTACCCCACTCACTCGCCCACCTCGACCAATACGACCTGATCACACCGACATGGTGCTGGCGTACTCGATACAGGGCCCTACCAGAAAGAACCTTCTGTTTACTGGAACATATGAGGGTTACCCGCAGGACACTTACTCTTTCCAGTAAAGGTGGGGTTGTTAGATAGTTCCTGAGTGACCAGCGAACTTCCCTTTAAAAATAAAAAATTACACAAATCACGTCAGAATGTACAAATAGCGTTTGTGACCACTTTACTCTAATGGTATTAGGTCAGATTACTAACTACTGCACACAATTACATGCGGTACAATCGTTCAGTACATAAGCACTACCTGTTATGTACTGAGAGATCAGTGGAATCGATGTTTCCGGCCGCGATTCCTTCAGCAAGAGCTTATGGCCTATATGGGTTCTGCACCAACCCCCGGGGTTGTGCCTCTTGTACCTTTATAGCGGACCTCTTTGTCTCCTTATGACCTCCTGGTCTTGTCTGTACGACCTCCTGGTCTGACCTCCTGGTCTTGTACTGGTCCGCTATACTCTAATGCTCAAATATTATGTTTAACCAGGGATGCCTCCCTAGCCACCGTGTATGTCACTTACACGTGTGTCCTACCCGATTTCTTTTGGTTCAACCTCTAAGTTGTATAAACTTGTATACAAAAAAAACACACTCACTCAACACATGTACACTTTCATTTATATATCTATTTCTGCGCAGAAATTTTTCTTCAGCCCAGCTGTGTTACCAATTAGGAGCAGGATCTATTAAACTAAATTTCAGATTTTCCAAAAATAGATTTGCGTTATTTACCGCGTCGCGTTATCTATCGCCTTTACGTTAATTATCGCTTTGCGCTAATTCGACTTTTCGTGACTTTGAGCTACGTGGGCGTAACCGGACGCTACGTTGCGTAATGTACGCTGCGTGCATCTGCCTTTGGATTGCGTACGCTAGTCTTTGTTAGAGACATGTGTACGCAAAACAAAGATCCACCGTAACACAATTTCTACTTTTATCAATGTAGATGATCCCTGATCATCTACCGCCCACCACACTGACTGCCTTATCTCCCAGACAAGCCGTGTGTTGGTCTATACTTTAACTATTACCTCTATTATGAAATAACAGCAAATCTCTTTTAGCACTTTCTATCAACTATAAAAAATCGGCAAACAGGAATAGTGATATACGAATTTGAAAAAGAAATGCAGATATATGTATGCGTGCATGTATACGCAAGACAGAAGAGAAATAAACAGTTTTAAAAGACACAAGCGTTTTGTTCTTACTTCCGGTTCCCGGATTCCTTCAGCACTCTTTATCTAAGCGAAGCAGACGCTTATCCCGTCAGCACTGCGAGACAACCTCCCACCCTTTGCTGGGGGATAATGTCTGCTGATCTACCTAGTGCAGATGTGAGAAGGACGGGACGAGTCCCCAATTGACAATACTAAATTATTTTGTCGTATAAACAACCCTTAATGAAGTCTAAGAACACTGTACGCTGTTTACTTAAGAAGTACCGGAAGGGTACGTTAGTTGCGTAACGATCGCTCAGCCGTAGGCGAGACGCTCAAGCGTCACGTTCGCTCACGGCCCAGTGATCACAGGACAGCACATTGTTGGCTATGACTAGAGAAATGATTCGCTATGGCGTAGCGGACGCTCGAGACCACGAGGAGATCACCAGCGGCGCAGACGCTCACAACGCTATACCTTTATGTCTAAACCTTTTACCAATGAAATGCACAGAATACCTTAATGTGAATACAGGGTGTAAGTGCAACCTTGTGTAACCTGACTAACGACAAAGCTGCTTGAACGTCACCGACGCTCAAGTGAACACAACACTATAGGAAATACACAGATACGGGTTTAGGGTCCAAAGCCTATTAACTGTATTATATCTAATATACTTGTAAAAGAGAATAACAGTACAAATGATACACTACAATATAACAGATTCTTCCTAACCAATATACAATACTATCTAATACAATTCAATACTAGTCTAGGGGAGATGTGAGAGAAAAGAGAAAGGAGAGAGAGAAATGAAAAGAGATGAGAGAAATTGGCTCACAGTAAGACAATGATTACGGAGAGAAAACTTACGCACAAGGGGAAACGATCGCATGCGCCTGGACATCCAGCACCCGATTTTCAGCAATGAGAACCGTTGAAGAGTGAGCTGGATGTGGTCGGCCTGCCTATTTATGCCCCACACACAATGCAATCTAATGGTCCCTACAATCTTGTCGTCCATTGGACACAGGAATTCGGCTTCGCATCATAACAAAAGGTCATTGGGTAATTCATACAGGTGGGCTGTGACGATTTCAAACAGCTCAGGTGGGTGGGAAACTGGGTTTCCCGCCGCATACCTGAGTATGAGTAAATAATAGAAATGGACATAAACTTCTTATGTCCATAACTATCCGCACGAGCGATTAATACGCTCCAAACCAACACCGGAATATTGTTAATTAAATACTCTTCCGATGGGTACCAAACACTGCTATATGATTCCTGTTAGACCCTTCGTACAATACAAAGAGGGATTCCTCCGTTCAGGGACGTTCTATATTAACCAAACTTTCAGGAACCATTAAAGGGATCATGATCTATAAACTACATTAATTATGAAAATGTGTAACGAATGAGTCGCACGCTACGACTACATAAACTCTACCGTAAATACGCATACCGTGCTCCCGCGGGTGCACGCTATTGCGGGTATGCGCCTTCACGGGAGAGCGTACGCATGCGCAGCGCGGACCAGCGTGAGGTGCAAATATGGCAGCATGCATAGGGATATTTTTCTGACTTTGACAGCCAAGAAGGACTCGGTACCCGGAACGGCAAGAAATGCTCTCAGAGGACCCATGGCCTCTGCCTCTCAGTCAGGACATGTTGCAACAGGGACCCTGTCTGATCCAAGACTTACCGCGGCTGCGTTGAACGGCATGGCGGTTGAACGCCGGATCCTAGCGGAAAAGGGCATTCCGGATGCAGTTATTCCTACGCTGATAAAGGCTAGGAAAGACGTGACAGCAAGACTTTTTCACTGTATATGGCGAAAATAGGTTGCTTGGTCTGTTGCCGGGAAGGCCCTACAGAGGAATTCCAGGGGGGTCGATTCCTGCACTTCGTACAGTCAGGAGTGACTATGGGCCTAAAATTAGGATCCATAAAGGCCAAGATTTCGTCCCTATCCCTTTTTCTCTCAAAAAGAACTGGCTTCACTGCCTGAAGTTCGGACGTTGTTACAGGGGTGCTGCATATTCAGCCCCTTTTGTGCCTCCAGTGGCACCTTGGGATCTTAACGTGTGTTGGATTCCTAAAATCCCACTGGTTTGAGCCACTTAAGACCATGGAGCTAAAATATCTCACGTGGAAAGTGGTCATGCTTTTGGCCTTAGCTTGGACTAGGCGTGTGTCAGAATTGGCGGCTTTGTCATGTAAAAGCCCATATCTGATCTTCCATATGGAAAGGGCAGAATGGAGGACTCGTCCCCAATTTCTCCCTAAGGTGGTATCATCGTTTCATTTGAACCAACCTATTGTGGTGCCTGCGGCTACTAGGGACTTGGAGGATTCCAAGTTGCTGGACGTAGTCCGGGCCCTGAAACTTTATGTTTCCAGGACGGCTAGAGTCAGAAAAACTGACTCACTATTTATCCTGCATGCACCCAACAAGCTGGGTGCTCCTGCTTCAAAGCAGACTATTGCTCGCTGGATCTGTAGCACGATTCAGCTTGCACATTCTGCAGCTGGACTGCCGCATCCTAAATCAGTAAAAGTACATTCCACGAGGAAATGTGGGCTCTTCTTGGGCGGCTGCCCGAGGGGTCTCGGCTTTACAACTTTGCCGAGCTGCTACTTGGTCGGGTTCAAACACTTTTGCAAAATTCTACAAGTTTGATACCCTGGCTGAGGAGGACCTTGAGTTTGCTCATTTGGTGCTGCAGAGTCATCCGCACTCTCCCGCCCGTTTGGGAGCTTTGGTATAATCCCCATGGTCCTTACGGAGTACCCAGCATCCACTAGGACGTCAGAGAAAATAAGAATTTACTCACCGGTAATTCTATTTCTCGTAGTCCGTAGTGGATGCTGGGAGCCCGTCCCAAGTACGGACTCTCTGCAATACATGTATATAGTTATTGCTTAACTAAAGGGTTATTGTATGAGCCATTTGTTGAGAGAGGCTCAGTTATTGTTCATACTGTTAACTGGGTATAGTTATCACGAGTTGTACGGTGTGATTGGTGTGGCTGGTATGAGTCTTACCCTGGATTCCAAATCCTTTCCTAGTAATGTCAGCTCTTCCGGGCACAGTTTCCCTAACTGAGGTCTGGAGGAGGGGCATAGACGGAGGAGCCAGTGCACACCAGATATAGGACCTAATCTTTCTTTTAAGAGTGCCCAGTCTCCTGCGGAGCCCGTCTATACCCCCCCATGGTCCTTACGGAGTACCCAGCATCCACTACGGACTACGAGAAATAGAATTACCGGTGAGTAAATTCTTATTTTTGTGCAGTCACTACGCAGCCCAGAACCTACTCTTCCACTGTGATCACATGAGACGTATCGGGACCAGATTTGACATCAGACACCCTTCCCTGAAAACGCTTGAGCTCGCCTGCGTTTTTCCGGACACTCCCTGAAAATGGTAATTTGCCACCCACATACGGCCTCTTCCTTTCAGTCTCCTTGCAAATGTCTGTGCAAATGGATCCTTCTCACCATCCCGTTGCAGGACACCGATCCCCGTTATAGCTGTGCAACACGCTGGCTCAGTGCAGCTCAGACACATGCGCAGTTCGAATCTGATCTCCCGCTGTGCAAAAATGCACAGCAGCGATCAGATCTGAATGACCCCCAAAGGAGGGTCACAACAAATATTGATTTGATTTAGATTTATCTTCTGTTCAATTATTTTGCATTTTGTTTATAAAAATAAACTATTAATACTTCTAATTTCTCTTACGTCCTTGGGGATACTGTGAATCCATTTAGTACCATAGGGTATAGACGGATCCACTAGGAGCATTGGGCACTTTAAGAATTTGATAGTGTGCGCTGGCTCCTCCCTCTATGCTCCTCCTACCACACTCAGTTTAGAAAATGTGCCCGTAGGAGCCAGTCACATTGCTGGAAGCTCCTGAAGAGTTTTCTGCATTTATTTTATCTGTTTGTTATTTTCAGGCAGGCCCAACCTCTTGAAGGGTTAATGGTCTCGTTTTCCGCTGACAGGACACTAGCTCCAGAGGGAACTATTCGCAAGCCCCACCATGTTGAGCGTACATTCCCGCAGCACGCTGCCACCCCTAACAGAGCCAGACATTATGGCGGCATGAGGGTACGGAGACGCACGGTTTCTACATGGGGCGGCTGGGTCTCCAGACTCTGTACACAGTGCAGACGCACAGCTTTTGAGGGGGCGAACTGAGTCTCAGTACACTATATGTGTACACAGTACCCAGACTGGCATTACAGACTTAAAAAGGGGCTGACTCCATTTTAGGCACAAAATTACCTCAGCCAGTATAAAATAGAGCGGGATGACTGTGCACCATTGAAGGGGCGGGGCTTCACTATGAGCGGATCCAGCAGCTCACCAGCGCCATTTTCCCTCTGCAGCTGTCACAGACGCTGACTGACAGGGACGCGCAGCTCCTCCGGAGAGACTCCAGATTACCTTAGCGGTAACAGAGGGTCATAGCAGGGGGGGAGCGATTATAAGTGTACTGATTCCTTAATCTAGGTACTTTGGTGCACATTTATAAAGCAGTGATAAGAGCGGAGAAGTGAGCCAGTGGAGAAGTGGCCCCATCAACCAATCAGCAGCTCTGTATCATTCTATAGTATGCAAATGATAGATGTTATTACAGTGCTTATTGGTTGCCATGGACAACTTCTCCACTGGCTCACTTCTTTGCTCTTATCACTGCTTAGTAAATGTCTCCCTTAGTCAGTGACCCGGGTAAGCTTGGCATTAGCGGTAAGGGTGCCGTTCGCTGGCTCCATACTATCTCTGTGTCTCCCTGGAAGGGCTCTTTATGGGTTAATTGTGCATTTAACCTTTTCCTGTGTCTTGTGTGTGTGTGGCTGTCACTGTTACAGTATGTCAAGCAAAGAGTGTGTTTCATGTAATGCAAGGCACAGTGTTCCTCTTCTCCAGGGGGTTCACTACTGTAAAGTCAGTGTAGTGTATCTTCCCAGGCTAGCGGGGCAAAGCCAGTATGGTTGGACTCCATTAAGGGAATCATTTTCCAATATTTCGACCAAATTGTCCCGCAAAGAGAAAGAGATGCAATACTTAAGACAATAGATGACTGAGTTTATGAAAAGAGACTCAGTATGCAAACCAGCGTTTCAGTCCCCTGCCATTTGTCCGCAAAAACGTACTTTGGCCATATCCTGCAGTCTGACTCTGATGATGAAAGGTCAGACACGGAGGAGAGGGAGGTGGACTCAGAGGTGGGGGAGGCTACTCTGTCACAGGGAATAGAGGCTCTCATAGAGGCTATCAGAGAAGTTCTGCATATCCCTGATAAGGTGACAGAGGAGAGTGAGGAATCTTATTTTAATACAAAAAAGAAATCCTCAGCCACTTTTCCTGTAAATACCCTGTTTGAAGAACTGTGGGTTAATCCTGATAGGAAATTTCAAATCCCTAAAAGCTTGCTATAATCTTTTCCTCCTGAGGGTAGGAAAAAATGGAAATTTTCACCGATAGTGGATGCATCCATATCTAGGCTATCACGAAAAATTGTATTGCCTGTCCCGGGGTGCAGCCTCCTGAAAGACACGACTGATCATAAAATTGAGACCATACTCAAATCCTTGTATACAGCTGCTGGGGAGGCCCAGAGACCCACTATAGCATGTGTGTGGATTACTAAAGCCATTGTCAAATGGTTGGGTATCCTAATTGAGGGGTTAGATACCTTGCCTCAAGGGGAGATTATTTTACTCATGTAACGTATACAGGACTCTGCAAACTTTATGTTGGAAGCCATAAAAGAAATAGGCTTGCTTAATGGCTACGTCAGTGGACTGCTGATGCGGACTCCAGAAAAAGCGTGGAAGGCCTACCCTTCACAGGAGAGGCCTTATTTGGAGATGAACTAGGCAAATGGATCTCCAAAGCTACTTCGGGTAAGTCCACAAATCTTCCTTCTGCAGCTCCCCCAGCCAGGAAGGCTTACTCAGGTTCCAATTTACAGTCATTTCGGACTGTCACGTTCTTCTACAGCCACCAGAGGCACTAGAGGTAAACCACGCAAACCAGAAACTGCCGGTTCTCAGGAAGAGAGCTCAAGCTCTGCTTCCTCACAGCCTTCAGCATGACGGTGGACAGCGATGCCTGGAAGACTGGCGAGTGGGAGCACGACTAAAATTCTTCAGTCGCATCTGGACAAGTTCGTGCCAGGATCCCTGGGACGTAGATCTTATTCTCCAGGGCTACAGACTGGAGTTCCAGGAGCTCTCACCTCACAGATTCTTTAAATCAGGCTTACCAGTTTCGCAAGAGGCAAGTATAACTTTACAAAACTCCATTCAAAAACTAATACAGACTCAGGTCATTGTTCCAGTTCCACCTCATCTGCAAAACAAGGGGTATTATTCCAACCTGTTTGTAGTTCCAAAACTGATTGGTTCGGTAAGACCGATTTCGAACCTCAAGTCGTTGAACCCGTATTTATGAGTGTTCAAATTTGAGATGGAGTCTCTGAGAGTGGTGATAAAGGCAGCGTCCAGGTAGCCATTGTTGGACAGCATTGGCTTCTCAACCAGACTACTCCTGGATCATGGGTGGATTCTGAACTTACCAAAATCTCACCTGGAACCGACGCAGAGGCTTCCTTTCCTGGGAATGATACTCGACACAGAGTCTCCAAGAGTGTTCCTTCCTTTGGAGAAGGCTATGGTAATCCAGTCGATGGTTCGGACTGTCCTGAAGCTAACCCGGATCTTGGTGCATCTGTGCATTCACCTTCTGGGGAAAATGGTGGCCTCTTACAAGGCGGTTCAGTACGGAGGGTTTCATGCGAGGCCTTTCCAGCTGGATCTGTTGGACTAATGGTCCGGATCACATCTTCACATGCACTAGAGGATCTGTCTGTCACCAACAGCCAGGATCTCCCTTCTGTGGTGGCTACAGACTTCTCACCTCGTCGAGGGTCAGAGGTTCAGGATTCAGAATTGGATTCTGCTAACCACAGACGCAAGCCTCAGAGGTTGGGGAGCAGTCATCCAGGGGGTGCAGTTTCAAGGAAGATGGTCAAGTCGGGAAGTCGTCCTTCCAATAAACATTTTGGAACTCAGGGCAATCTACAACGCCCTTCTGCAGGCCTCATCTCTTCTTTGGTATCAGGCCATTCAAGTCCAGTCGGATATTGTTATGGCGGTAACATACATAAACCGACAGGGCGGAACGTAAAGCAGAGCAGCAATGTCAGAAGTGTCAAGAATTCTCCCCTGGGTGGAAAAATACGCTGTGGTGTTGTCGGTGGTCTTCATTCCTGGAGTAGAAAACTGAGAAGCAGACTTCCTCAGCAGACACGACCTGCACATGGGGGAGTAGGGCCTCCACCCGGAGGTGTTCCGGTGGTTGACACGTTGGTGGGGATATCCACAGATCAACATGATGGCCTCTCAACTCAACAAGAAGCTCAAGCGGTATTGTTCCTGGTCGAGAGACCCACAAACAGTGGTGGTAGATGCTCTGACAACACCGTGGGTCTACCAGCTGGTGTACGTGTTTCCTCCACTTCCTCTGATCCCAAGAATTCTAAAGAGAATAAAAAGGGAAAAGGTTCAAGCAATCCTCATTGCTCCGGACTGGTCTCGGAGGGCCTGGTACACGGATCTTCTCAAGATGCTAATCGAAGAACCATGGCCTCTACCTCTTTGCAAGGATCTTCTGCAAAAGAGCCCGTTCGTCTATCAAGACTTACAGCGGCTATGTTTAACGACATGGAAGTTGAACGGCTGAATCTAACCAGGAGAGGGATTCCTTACAAGGTCATCCCGACTATGATCCAAGCCAGGAAGGGGGTAACGTCTAAACATTACCACTGTATATGGAAGAAGTATGTCTTTTGGTGTGAGAGCAGACAATATTCTGCGGTGAAATTTAATCTGGGATTTCTCCTGCTTTTTCTGCAGTCGGGAGTGGATGTGGGCCTACACCTAGGCTCCATTAAAGTCCAGATTTTGGCCTTGTCTATTTACTTCCAGAAACAATTGGCTTCTCTCCCTGAGGTCCAGACGTTCTTGAAAGGTGTTCTGCAAATCCAGCCTCCCTTTGTGCCTCCCATGTCACCTTGGGATCTCAATTTGGTGCTGCAGTTCCTCCAATCTGACTGGTTTGAACCGCTACAGGAGGTTAACGTAAAGTACCTTACGTGGAAGACCGTCACATTGTTGTCCTTGGCTTGTGTTGGAGCTAGGGGCATTGTCTCACAAGAGCCCCTACTTAATTTTCCATAAGGACAGAGCTGAACTCAGAACTCGTAAGCAATTTCTTCCTAAGGTGGTGTCGGCGTTCACATCAACCAACCTATTGTGGTTCCAGCTGTTATGGACACCTCTGCTACTTCAAAGTCTTTGGATGTTGTGAGGTCTGTGAATGTGTATGTAAAGAGAATAGCTCGTCACAGGAAATCCGACTCACTGTTCGTTGTCTATGATCCCAATAAAATTGGGTGTCCTGCTTCAAAGCAGTCTATTGCATACTGGATCAGGCTCACTATCAACCATGCTTATTCCATGGCAGGATTGCCGGTTCCAAAATCTGTACAGGCCCACTCTACTAGGTCAGTGGGTTCTTCTTGGGTGGCTGCCCGGGGTGTCTCGGCTGTATTGCTCTGCTGAGCAGCTACTTGGTCAGGTTCGAACACGTTTGCAAAGTTTTACAAGTTCGATACTTTGGCCTCTGAGGACCTTCAGCTTGGTCAATCAGTTCCGCAGGAACCTCAGCACTCTCCCACCTGGTTTGAGAGCTTTGGTACTTCTTGATGGTACTAAATAGATTCCCAGTATCCTCAAGGACGTAAGAGAAAATAGGATTTTAATTACCTACAGGTAAATCCTTCTCGTAGTCCATAGGGGATACTGGGCGCCCGCCCGGTTCTTTGTTTTTTCTGCACTGTTACTTAGTTTAGTATTCTGGTTAGTTCAGCTGTTGTTGTTCCTGGTTTCAAGTTTGGTTAGCATGGCTTTCCTCTTGTTTTGTGTGTGCTGGTTCGTAATCTCACCACTTTCCTTATCTATCCTTCTCTCAAAGTATGTCCGTCTACTCGGGCACAGTTTCCTAGAGTGAGTCTGGTAGGAGGGGCATAGAAGGAGGAGCCAGCGCACACTATCAAATTCTTAAAGTGCCCAAGGCTCCTAGTGGACCCGTCTATACCCCATGATACTAAATGGATTCCCAGTATCACCTACGGACTACTGGAAAAGGATTTACCGGTAGGTAATTAAAATCCTATTTTTGAAAGCATTCTTACTTTGCAGCATTTTTTCCACACAAACACTAAGATATAGGGGGAATTCAATTACTGGCGAAAACGTGTTTTCACAGTCAAAAGATGCAAAATGACTGCGAATCATGGTAAATTTGCCAAATGCCTATTCAATTGTCCGCAAAAAGTTTTTTGCGGTTATTTTACCGCAAATTTCAATTCACCAGCTCTGAACAGGTGAGAAACGTGGGAAAATCGCTATTTTAAGTTAAAAATGTCGGGATTTGGTTCTGAACCCCTGAGACAACTCCCTTAATGACTAATTAAGCACTTAATTTTTTTTTATTCTTTTTAATTGGCCAATAATGACATGTCATTTTTGGGGTGAAAATGTGCAAAGGGATGGAAATTGGGGTACAAGGTATGGGACATGTATATTGGGGTGCTTTATGAGTGAGACAAGTGTTTTTAGACTTGCAGATTGGAGTAATCGGTCTGTTTCCACTTTTTAAAAAAAGACTCCTAAAATGACCCAAATATATACTTAGATCCATTTTTTTTTCAAATATCTTTTTATTGGATTTTTCATAGACTTAACAAAAAATCAACTCAGATAAATTCGTTGCAACACACTTAGAATAGTTTTAGCAATCAAATACAATGAGATCTTGACAGAGGATAGAGAAGAATAGGAAGATACACATACAGGACAGACACATTATGGGGTGGGTGAGGAGGGGAATTATCTTAACAGGCATGGTTAGATCATATAGTGTTAACTACAACAATAGATTTTCAATGAGACGGATATAGCTAGGTGGCCCACTGCCGATTAGATGAAGGCCTATTTTAATATACAAACGTGCAAAGGTAAAAATTACATAAAGAAGATGTACATCTACTAATCAATGAAGTGTTTAAGTCGTGGATGAACACATTTATGAAATAGTTACCGACGGAAACAAAAGCATGCCCACCACTCTATTCAGGTCATGTGAACCTAAGTATTGAGAAATCAAGCTTCGAGAGTCTGTATTTAAGGCTGAAATAAATAAGTCCCATTTTTTATGGAAGAAAGACATCGAAATGTCCTCATTCAGAAGGATAGATCTAATATCAAAGTAAAGCATTTGTAGAAGTTTATTTTTGAGTTCTTGGATAGTGGGTGCTGTTTTTTTCACCCAATGGATCAATATAAGTTTCTTAGCCAGGGTTAACACTGTCACAAGAAAAGGTATTATTTTCTTAGTGTCCTTGTCCAAGGCCCAATTATTAAAATTAAGTAGGAGGCATGCCGTTGGATCCGCCAGCAACCGCATACCAATAATAGACTGTAAATACAAAAGGATTTTATTCCAAAACCTATATATTTTTGAACAACCGCAGAAACAGTGGAGAAACTTTGCATTTTTCAACCCACATTTAATACAACACCCTGTTTCAGAGGATGACATATATTTCCGTTGTGCCGGTTTTAAATATGCTCAGTGTAAAAACCGAAAATGTACTTTTTGTAGATATGCGGATTTGAGGATTTTGTAGGATTTAATGTAAGTAGTAAGAACTTGATCTGGGTTATCTGGAAACGGTGAGATATCGTGTTTCCAAGAGGATAGAATGTCATTGGAGTGTAGAGTTGTCGTGAGACTACCATCCGTTAAGGGTATATACAGATGTTTAACCTTGTATGCTCTATGAGTATTAGCTTGTAGAGTCTTAAGAAGAATATTTATAGACTTGGAGGGTGTAAAAGGTAGAGGGAGGGATTGTATATAATGCCTGAGTTGTAAGTAAAAATAAAAATGACTATTGGGAAGTGTAAAGGATTGTTGTAAATCATGAAAGGTAGGGAAAGGTAGAGTGCCCCCAGGGTTGAAAACCTTGTTCACAAGAAGAACGCCTTTTTCCTTCCAATCCTTATAGGTGGGATTATAAATTGAAGGGGAGAAACCCGGATTACCCCAAATAGTGAGATACGGGGAATATTTAAAGTTCTCTCTAAATTTTTATGCAGACTGATCCAGCAAAAGTGCGTATCTTTGAATAGGATATTTGTGTATACAGTGTTAGGAATTTCAGATGCTTTAAGATGCAGCAGCGCAGCTGGAGAGTAAGGGTGGAAGACGGCCAGATCAAGTGTGTTATCGGTGTAAGTAGACTGAGATAGCAGCCAATCACTGGCATATCTAAAGAACACAGCTAAGGTGTATGCTTTAAAGTCAGGTATGCCAAGACCTCCATGGTGTTTAGGAAGGGTCAATTTATTATAGGCTAGACGAGGCCGCTTCCCTTTCCATAGGAAGGAGGATATAGAAGTTTTTATAAGTAATATATCTCTATTGGACAAGGCAATGGGCAGCATTTGAATAGCTTAAAGAAGTTTTGGGAAAATTATCGACTTAACTGCAGCGGCACTGCCCAAGAGGTAGAGAGGCAGGGAAGTCCATGTATGTAGGAGGGATGTAACCTTACAAATCAAGGGACTGAAATTTAGAGTATACAATTTATCTAGAGTATTGGGGATATGAATTCCCAGGTATTTGATACTTGAGGAGGAGATCCGAAATTTTGAAAATACATTAGAAGATTGAAGATCTACCGAGTAAGTGCCAATAGGTAAAATCTCAGATTTGTCCACATTAATTTTGTATCCGGAGAATTTTCCAAAATCAGAAATCAGTCCCAGAATGTGCGGAAGGGAGTGCAGGGGATCAGAAACGAACAGCAGCATATCGTCTGCGAAAAGTGAAATCTTGATTTCTTGAGAGGAGATCCAAATGCCTTTAAATTCAGGAGAGTGACGGAGTGCGATGGCGAGGGGTTCAATGGCGATGGCGAACAATAGAGGGGAGAGAGGGCAGCCCTGTCTGGTACCTTTACAAATGGGAAAGCGATTGGAAATTTGTCCATTACATAAGATTTGGGACACTGAATTATTATATAAAATTTTAATGTATGTAATAAACACAGAGGGAAAGCCAAATCGAGATAAGGAGTCAAATAAATGGGGCCAAAGGACCAGATCGAAGGCTTTCTCCGCATCCATTGATACCACCACGCCAGAGGGGGAGTCTTCAGTAGAATTTTGTAAGGATTGGATCGCTGCTATTACCTTCCGAACATTGAGAACAGAATGCCTACCCTGGATAAATCCAGTCTGGTCAGAATGTATAATGGATGGGAGGACAGTTTTTAATCTATTGGCTAAGAGTTTGGTCAATATTTTATAGTCAGAATTAAGTAGTGAGATTGGCCTATAAGACCCTGGCAAAGATAAATCCCGGCCAGGTTTAGGTAACACTGTGATATATGCATTATTAAAATATAGTGGCGTAGATTCAGACATTAGTATATGGTTAAATGAGTCTACTAGTGTGGACAATATCTCTGAATGAAGTGCCTTATAGAAGCTACCTCCAAAGCCATCTGGTCCAGGGGCTTTAGTGGCCTTGAGGGATGATATAATTTGAGAGACCTCCTTGGGAGTAACCGGTGCAGTCAACGCTGCACTCATCTCCGCAGAGATGGTGGGGAAAGGCAAGGTGGACCACGGAAATTCCTGTTTTTCGGAAGATAAGGAGGGAGGGGATAGAGAAGAGGAAGGAACAGAGTAGAGGTCAGTGTAGAATTGGGACATCATATCAACTATTTGTTTATTGGAAGAGGTGAGGGTCCCATCCTGTCTCCTGAGGGGGTGAACCGCTACAGACGGCCTAGAGCCATTCAAAATATTAGTAAGGAGTCTACCTGTCTTATTCCCAAAACGATGGTATCGGTTATTGATATGGTAGAGATACTTATTTCCCCTTTTGTAAAGGAACACTTAAAAGTTAGTTTTTGCCTCTATATAGTTATGTTTGTTCGTCAAGGAGGAGACGCGTTGGGATTCTGAGTAGGTGGAGGTAAGGGAGGATTGCAAGGACAGGTAGGTAGCTGCATATGCCTTGTTCAACCTATATACATAGGACACTATGTTGCCTCTAAGAACCGTTTTAGCCGTCTGCCAATAGAGAGGGGGGTTGGTAGCTGCACATTCACTATTATTCACTGCATAATCTCTCCAGCTGTCCAATAACATTGATTTAAAATCGTTAGAAGCGAGAAGATGAGTGGGAAAACGCCAAGTGGAATGTGAGGATTGTTCATCAGACAATGTAAGGTCTAATCTAAGAAGGGCATGGTCTGAGACAGATATGGGTTCGATTACAACTGAGGACATTCTTGTGAACAAGGATTGCGAAATTAAAATATAGTCAATTCTTGAGAACGTTTGGTATGCCGCAGAGAGGCATGTATACTCTCTAGACGTAGGGTTAGTGGATCTCCATGCATCTATTAAGGATAGTTGGGTAGCTAATTGCGGGACTCCAAGCCTGGGTAATTTTTTGGGAGCAGTCTGAGGTTTAGGGGGTATCGATTTATCTAGGGAAGTGTCCGAAATTAAATTAAAGTCCCCACAGACCACCATAGGGTCACCCATAAATGGTGTCAATTTAGCAATCAGAGTGTGAAAAAAGTCTTTGGAATAAATAGGGGAAGCATGTACATTACAAAAGGTGTACACCTTGGAATTTAGTGATAGCCTGGTAATTGTGTATCTACCTTCCGAATCATTTTGAGATGCGATATGGGAATATGAGATATTGCTTTTTATAAGGAGAGCAACTCCTCTAGCCTTCGAATTATATGATGAGAAATCTAGTAATTTCCACCCTAACATCTGCAGCTTCACCATTTCAGAAGGAATTAGATGTGCCTCCTGTACAAAAACCACATTCAATTTCAATGCATTAAGGTAAACCAAAATCTTTCTCCGCTTCGCAGGAGAATTAAAACCTCCTACGTTCAGAGAACCTATGCGTAGAGTAGACATAGCGAAGAAGAGTAAAGTGATATTGGAACTGAGCCAAATCTAGCAAATGGGCATTGAAAAACATATGATGCTTTCATTAAACCATACGCGTAGGGTGAAGGGGAGGAAGGAAACATGAAGGGAAGGGGACACAGAGACAGGGAAGACATTAGAAATTGTAAATAAAGTAGCACAAGAGAAAACGCGTGCTGCGCGTTAAACATAGTACGTGTCCTAGCACTAGACTTCTGGACATAAAGGAAAAAAAAAGGAAAACATTAATGGAAATACGGAGACGCTCCTAACTTAACACCCGGAGCAAGCTCCCTCCAAGCCCGGACCACAATATCAGGGGTATGGATATGAACCAGTCCAAATGAATTCAAACTTTAGACCCAGTGAGGTAACAAATAGAAGTATGCCAGTATCATTAATTGCATTAATGCGCATCTTGCTGTGGGGGCGGATCTGTAATGTCAGACGTAAGGTCATGATCAGTTTCTTGCAGAAAATCAGCAGCGTCAGTCGGAGTGATAAAATCATAGTGTCTATCTTTATAGAATATACGGAGTTTCGCTGGGTAAATCAAAGCGAATTTTTGCTTGTTAGCAACGAGCTGAGAGCATATGGGAGAAAAAGCCTTTCTCGCTTTTGACAACTCTGCCGAAAAGTCTTGAAAGATCCGTAACTTCTTCCCTTCCCAATTGATGACAGGCATTTTCCTGGAGGCTTTCCAGATTTCAAGCTTATGGGTATAGCTTAAGCATTTAAATAATGTAACCCGTGGGCGAGAGTCATGGGGACATGGGGACGTGGGGGGGGGGGGGGGGGGCAACCCGGTGCACCCTTTCAATAACCATATCTCTGCATGCATGTTGTATGCCCAGTAGCTGTGGCAGTGTGGTTTTAACAAAAGTCTCAAGTTCAGGGCCTTTAAGGGATTCGGGCAGCCCGACCAAACGCACATTGTTCCGTCGCGAACGATTTTCAATTTCCTCCATGCGGTTAATGAGAGCATAATTATCTTTTTCCAGGCGCTTAACCTCACATTGTAAATCAGCTAAGTTGTGGGCTGTAGAGGCTATTCTATTCTAATTGCCTGATACCCTTGTTGTCAGCTACTGAACCTGAGCAGTGATGTCACTCACCGCTTTTGTAAGGAGAGGACCCACCGTGGATGTGATGGCGTCCACCAGATCAGCATAGGTGAGTGGTGCGTCAGAAGCCTTTAGAGGTTGTGGGGCTGTGTCTGGTCCCGATTCCGCTGCAGACTTCTTGCTGGCCGGGGATGCAGCGTGTGTATCCAGGTCCGGCGCCATGTTGGGATCGGCGCCACGTTTCACCTGCCGCAGCATCTGCTGTAACGATCGCTGCGGCTGTGAAGAAGAGACAAATTTGTCCATGCCGGTAAGCTGAAGGGTAGCGCCGGTAACCAGGACTGGCTCGTGGAGGCTGATAAAGCCGTGAAAAGGGTGTCAGTGTGCCGGGCTAGGAGCGGAGCCGAGAGAGCACGATCCTCACTCCATGCACTCGGAACCGGAAGTGTCTCTTAGATCCATTTTTATATACCATAAGTTTAATTTTAGCACTTTTCTTGCTGAAAAAAAAAAATAGCTTTCTAGCATTATTTTAGATTTTTTGGGAAAAAATAAATGCATAGAACAGCCTTTAGACCAGGGGTGGGCAATTATTTCAGCTGGGGGGCCGCTTAACACTTCCAGTGAATGTTCGAGGGCCACACACATGGGCGGGGACTAATATGAATGACAAATATTTGTAGGAGTAAGTCCTGGGCTGCGCAGAGACTGCACAAAGTAGATTTTTGCAGCTCTGCGTACACATACGATCGTACACTTGCACGGGTGAATTTACATTCCCCCTGGGGGCGGCGACTACCCGAACGCAGGACAGCAAAATTTGCAGCACAGTGATCAGGTCTGAATCAGCTTCTTAGTCAGCAGTTGCTGAAAAATAAGACCCGTTATAGGGCCCAATTCTGACCCGGTCGCAGCTGTGTATTTTCGCACAGCAGATGATCGGGTCTGAACTGCGCATGCATTGCAGTGCGCAGGCACGTCGGTACGCCGCGCTGGGGAGCGTCGGGCAGTGATGGGATGGTGCGAACAAAGCGATCGTACAGGCGATCGCAAGGTGATTGACAGAAAGAGGCCGTTTGTGGGTGGTAACTGACCGGTTTAGAGGAGTGCACGGAAAAATGCAGGAGAGACCAGGCGTTTGGAGGGAGGGTTTCTGACGTCAGCTCCGGCCCCGATCATCCCACTGGAAGAGTAAGTCCTGGGCTGCGCAGAGACTGCACAAACTTCTGTTTCTGCAGCTCTCCTGCACATGCGATTACCCTCCTCCCCCTGTAGGCGGTGACTACCTGATCGTAGCAGTGCAAAAATCACACCCTAGCGATCAGTTCTGAATTAGGCCCATAGTTTTTTATATATATATATATATATATATATATATATATATATATTAGAGATGAGCGGGTTCGGTTTCTCTGAATCCGAACCCGCACGAACTTCATGTTTTTTTTCACGGGTCCGAGCGACTCGGATCTTCCCGCCTTGCTCGGTTAACCCGAGCGCGCCCGAACGTCATCATGACGCTGTCGGATTCTCGCGAGGCTCGGATTCTATCGCGAGACTCGGATTCTATATAAGGAGCCGCGCGTCGCCGCCATTTTCACACGTGCATTGAGATTGATAGGGAGAGGACGTGGCTGGCGTCCTCTCCGTTTAGAATAGATTAGAGAGACACTTGATTTACTAATTTTGGGGAGCATTAGGAGTACTCAGTACAGTGCAGAGTTTTGCTGATAGTGACCACCAGTTTTATTTATAATCCGTTCTCTGCCTGAAAAAAGCGATACACAGCACACAGTGACTCAGTCACATACCATATCTGTGTGCACTGCTCAGGCTCAGGCCAGTGTGCTGCATCATCTATTATCTATATATAATATTATATATATCTATCTGATTATCTGTCTGACTGCTCAGCTCACACAGCTTATAATTGTGGGGGAGACTGGGAAGCACTACTGCAGTGCCAGTTATAGGTTATAGCAGGAGCCAGGAGTACATAATATATTATATAGTGAGTGACCACCAGACACACAGTGCAGTTTATTTAATATATCCGTTCTCTGCCTGAAAAAAGCGATACACACAGTGACTCAGTCAGTCACATACCATATCTGTGTGCACTGCTCAGGCTCAGGCCAGTGTGCTGCATCATCTATATATATTATATATCTGTCTGACTGCTCAGCTCACACAGCTTATAATTGTGGGGGAGACTGGGGAGCACTACTGCAGTGCCAGTTATAGGTTATAGCAGGAGCCAGGAGTACATAATATTATATTAAAACAGTGCACACTTTTGCTGCAGGAGTGCCACTGCCAGTGTGACTAGTGACCAGTGACCTGACCACCAGTATATATAATATTAGTAGTATACTATCTCTTTATCAACCAGTCTATATTAGCAGCAGACACAGTACAGTGCGGTAGTTCACGGCTGTGGCTACCTCTGTGTCGGCACTCGGCAGCCGTCCATAATTGTATATACCACCTAACCGTGGTTTTTTTTTCTTTCTTTATACATACATACTAGTTACGAGTATACTATCTCTTTATCAACCAGTCTATATTAGCAGCAGACACAGTACAGTGCGGTAGTTCACGGCTGTGGCTACCTCTGTGTCGGCACTCGGCAGCCCGTCCATAATTGTATATACCACCTAACCGTGGTTTTTTTTTCTTTCTTTATACATACATACTAGTTACGAGTATACTATCTCTTTATCAACCAGTCTATATATTAGCAGCAGACACAGTACAGTGCGGTAGTTCACGGCTGTGGCTACCTCTGTGTCGGCACTCGGCAGCCCGTCCATAATTGTATATACCACCTAACCGTGGTTTTTCTTTCTTTCTTTATACATACATACTAGTTACGAGTATACTATCTCTTTATCAACCAGTCTATATATTAGCAGCAGACACAGTACAGTGCGGTAGTTCACGGCTGTGGCTACCTCTGTGTCGGCACTCGGCAGCCCGTCCATAATTGTATATACCACCTAACCGTGGTTTTTTTTTCTTTCTTTATACATACATACTAGTTACGAGTATACTATCTCTTTATCAACCAGTCTATATATTAGCAGCAGACACAGTACAGTGCGGTAGTTCACGGCTGTGGCTACCTCTGTGTCGGCACTCGGCAGCCCGTCCATAATTGTATATACCACCTAACCGTGGTTTTTTTTCTTTCTTTATACATACATACTAGTTACGAGTATACTATCTCTTTATCAACCAGTCTATATATTAGCAGCAGACACAGTACAGTGCGGTAGTTCACGGCTGTGGCTACCTCTGTGTCGGCACTCGGCAGCCCGTCCATAATTGTATATACCACCTAACCGTGGTTTTTTTTTCTTTCTTTATACATACATACTAGTTACGAGTATACTATCTCTTTATCAACCAGTCTATATATTAGCAGCAGACACAGTACAGTGCGGTAGTTCACGGCTGTGGCTACCTCTGTGTCGGCACTCGGCAGCCCGTCCATAATTGTATATACCACCTAACCGTGGTTTTTTTTCCTTTCTTTAAACATACATACTAGTTACGAGTATACTATCTCTTTATCAACCAGTCTATATATTAGCAGCAGACACAGTACAGTGCGGTAGTTCACGGCTGTGGCTACCTCTGTGTCGGCACTCGGCAGCCCGTCCATAATTGTATATACCACCTAACCGTGGTTTTTTTTTCTTTCTTTATACATACATACTAGTTACGAGTATACTATCTCTTTATCAACCAGTCTATATATTAGCAGCAGACACAGTACAGTGCGGTAGTTCACGGCTGTGGCTACCTCTGTGTCGGCACTCGGCAGCCCGTCCATAATTGTATATACCACCTAACCGTGGTTTTTTTTTCTTTCTTTATACATACATACTAGTTACGAGTATACTATCTCTTTATCAACCAGTCTATATATTAGCAGCAGACACAGTACAGTGCGGTAGTTCACGGCTGTGGCTACCTCTGTGTCGGCACTCGGCAGCCCGTCCATAATTGTATACTAGTATCCAATCCATCCATCTCCATTGTTTACCTGAGGTGCCTTTTAGTTGTGCCTATTAAAATATGGAGAACAAAAATGTTGAGGTTCCAAAATTAGGGAAAGATCAAGATCCACTTCCACCTCGTGCTGAAGCTGCTGCCACTAGTCATGGCCGAGACGATGAAATGCCAGCAACGTCGTCTGCCAAGGCCGATGCCCAATGGCATAGTACAGAGCATGTCAAAACCAAAACACCAAATATCAGTAAAAAAAGGACTCCAAAACCTAAAATAAAATTGTCGGAGGAGAAGCGTAAACTTGCCAGTATGCCATTTACCACACGGAGTGGCAAGGAACGGCTGAGGCCCTGGCCTATGTTCATGGCTAGTGGTTCAGCTTCACATGAGGATGGAAGCACTCAGCCTCTCGCTAGAAAACTGAAAAGACTCAAGCTGGCAAAAGCACCGCAAAGAACTGTGCGTTCTTTGAAATCCCAAATCCACAAGGAGAGTCCAATTGTGTCGGTTGCGATGCCTGACCTTCCCAACACTGGACGTGAAGAGCATGCGCCTTCCACCATTTGCACGCCCCCTGCAAGTGCTGGAAGGAGCACCCGCAGTCCAGTTGCTGATAGTCAGATTGAAGATGTCAGTGTTGAAGTACACCAGGATGAGGAGGATATGGGTGTTGCTGGCGCTGGGGAGGAAATTGACCAGGAGGATTCTGATGGTGAGGTGGTTTGTTTAAGTCAGGCACCCGGGGAGACACCTGTTGTCCGTGGGAGGAATATGGCCGTTGACATGCCAGGTGAAAATACCAAAAAAATCAGCTCTTCGGTGTGGAGGTATTTTACCAGAAATGCGGACAACAGGTGTCAAGCCGTGTGTTCCCTTTGTCAAGCTGTAATAAGTAGGGGTAAGGACGTTAACCACCTCGGAACATCCTCCCTTATACGTCACCTGCAGCGCATTCATAATAAGTCAGTGACAAGTTCAAAAACTTTGGGTGACAGCGGAAGCAGTCCACTGACCAGTAAATCCCTTCCTCTTGTAACCAAGCTCACGCAAACCACCCCACCAACTCCCTCAGTGTCAATTTCCTCCTTCCCCAGGAATGCCAATAGTCCTGCAGGCCATGTCACTGGCAATTCTGACGAGTCCTCTCCTGCCTGGGATTCCTCCGATGCATCCTTGCGTGTAACGCCTACTGCTGCTGGCGCTGCTGTTGTTGCCGCTGGGAGTCGATGGTCATCCCAGAGGGGAAGTCGTAAGCCCACTTGTACTACTTCCAGTAAGCAATTGACTGTTCAACAGTCCTTTGCGAGGAAGATGAAATATCACAGCAGTCATCCTACTGCAAAGCGGATAACTGAGTCCTTGACAACTATGTTGGTGTTAGACGTGCGTCCGGTATCCGCCGTTAGTTCACAGGGAACTAGACAATTTATTGAGGCAGTGTGCCCCCGTTACCAAATACCATCTAGGTTCCACTTCTCTAGGCAGGCGATACCGAGAATGTACACGGACGTCAGAAAAAGACTCACCAGTGTCCTAAAAAATGCAGTTGTACCCAATGTCCACTTAACCACGGACATGTGGACAAGTGGAGCAGGGCAGGGTCAGGACTATATGACTGTGACAGCCCACTGGGTAGATGTATGGACTCCCGCCGCAAGAACAGCAGCGGCGGCACCAGTAGCAGCATCTCGCAAACGCCAACTCTTTCCTAGGCAGGCTACGCTTTGTATCACCGCTTTCCAGAATACGCACACAGCTGAAAACCTCTTACGGCAACTGAGGAAGATCATCGCGGAATGGCTTACCCCAATTGGACTCTCCTGTGGATTTGTGGCATCGGACAACGCCAGCAATATTGTGTGTGCATTAAATATGGGCAAATTCCAGCACGTCCCATGTTTTGCACATACCTTGAATTTGGTGGTGCAGAATTTTTTAAAAAACGACAGGGGCGTGCAAGAGATGCTGTCGGTGGCCAGAAAAATTGCGGGACACTTTCGGCGTACAGGCACCACGTACAGAAGACTGGAGCACCACCAAAAACTACTGAACCTGCCCTGCCATCATCTGAAGCAAGAAGTGGTAACGAGGTGGAATTCAACCCTCTATATGCTTCAGAGGTTGGAGGAGCAGCAAAAGGCCATTCAAGCCTATACAATTGAGCACGATATAGTAGGTGGAATGCACCTGTCTCAAGTGCAGTGGAGAATGATTTCAACGTTGTGCAAGGTTCTGATGCCCTTTGAACTTGCCACACGTGAAGTCAGTTCAGACACTGCCAGCCTGAGTCAGGTCATTCCCCTCATCAGGCTTTTGCAGAAGAAGCTGGAGGCATTGAAGAAGGAGCTAAAAGGGAGCGATTCCGCTAGGCATGTGGGACTTGTGGATGCAGCCCTTAATTCGCTTAACAAGGATTCACGGGTGGTCAATCTGTTGAAATCAGAGCACTACATTTTGGCCACCGTGCTCGATCCTAGATTTAAAGCCTACCTTGGATCTCTCTTTCCGGCAGACACAGGTCTGCTGGGGTTGAAAGACCTGCTGGTGACAAAATTGTCAAGTCAAGCGGAACGCGACCTGTCAACATCTCCTCCTTCACATTCTCCCGCAACTGGGGGTGCGAGGAAAAGGCTCAGAATTCCGAGCCCACCCGCTGGCGGTGATGCAGGGCAGTCTGGAGCGACTGCTGATGCTGACATCTGGTCCGGACTGAAGGACCTGACAACGATTACGGACATGTCGTCTACTGTCACTGCATATGATTCTCTCAACATTGATAGAATGGTGGAGGATTATATGAGTGACCGCATCCAAGTAGGCACGTCACACAGTCCGTACTTATACTGGCAGGAAAAAGAGGCAATTTGGAGGCCCTTGCACAAACTGGCTTTATTCTACCTAAGTTGCCCTCCCACAAGTGTGTACTCCGAAAGAGTGTTTAGTGCCGCCGCTCACCTTGTCAGCAATCGGCGTACGAGGTTACATCCAGAAAATGTGGAGAAGATGATGTTCATTAAAATGAATTATAATCAATTCCTCCGCGGAGACATTGACCAGCAGCAATTGCCTCCACAAAGTACACAGGGAGCTGAGATGGTGGATTCCAGTGGGGACGAATTGATAATCTGTGAGGAGGGGGATGTACACGGTGATATATCGGAGGGTGAAGATGAGGTGGACATCTTGCCTCTGTAGAGCCAGTTTGTGCAAGGAGAGATTAATTGCTTCTTTTTTGGGGGGGGTCCAAACCAACCCGTCATATCAGTCACAGTCGTGTGGCAGACCCTGTCACTGAAATGATGGGTTGGTTAAAGTGTGCATGTCCTGTTTTGTTTATACAACATAAGGGTGGGTGGGAGGGCCCAAGGACAATTCCATCTTGCACCTCTTTTTTCTTTTCTTTTTCTTTGCATCATGTGCTGATTGGGGAGGGTTTTTTGGAAGGGACATCCTGCGTGACACTGCAGTGCCACTCCTAGATGGGCCCGGTGTTTGTGTCGGCCACTAGGGTCGCTAATCTTACTCACACAGTCAGCTACCTCATTGCGCCTCTTTTTTTCTTTGCGTCATGTGCTGTTTGGGGAGGGTTTTTTGGAAGGGACATCCTGCGTGACACTGCAGTGCCACTCCTAGATGGGCCCGGTGTTTGTGTCGGCCACTAGGGTCGCTAATCTTACTCACACAGCTACCTCATTGCGCCTCTTTTTTTCTTTGCGTCATGTGCTGTTTGGGGAGGGTTTTTTGGAAGGGACATCCTGCGTGACACTGCAGTGCCACTCCTAGATGGGCCCGGTGTTTGTGTCGGCCACTAGGGTCGCTAATCTTACTCACACAGCTACCTCATTGCGCCTCTTTTTTTCTTTGCGTCATGTGCTGTTTGGGGAGGGTTTTTTGGAAGGGCCATCCTGCGTGACACTGCAGTGCCACTCCTAGATGGGCCCGGTGTTTGTGTCGGCCACTAGGGTCGCTAATCTTACTCACACAGCTACCTCATTGCGCCTCTTTTTTTCTTTGCGTCATGTGCTGTTTGGGGAGGGTTTTTTGGAAGGGACATCCTGCGTGACACTGCAGTGCCACTCCTAGATGGGCCCGGTGTTTGTGTCGGCCACTAGGGTCGCTTATCTTACTCACACAGCGACCTCGGTGCAAATTTTAGGACTAAAAATAATATTGTGAGGTGTGAGGTATTCAGAATAGACTGAAAATGAGTGTAAATTATGGTTTTTGAGGTTAATAATACTTTGGGATCAAAATGACCCCCAAATTCTATGATTTAAGCTGTTTTTTAGTGTTTTTTGAAAAAAACACCCGAATCCAAAACACACCCGAATCCGACAAAAAAAATTCGGTGAGGTTTTGCCAAAACGCGTTCGAACCCAAAACACGGCCGCGGAACCGAACCCAAAACCAAAACACAAAACCCGAAAAATTTCAGGCGCTCATCTCTAATATATATACACAAAGTGTAGTAATCCCGGCACTCCCTCTCCAAATGGCAATGTGCTGCAGTGCCCTCCTAGAGAAACAATGCTGATCCTCAATATAATGGATGGAGACAGGCGGCACTCAAGCAGACTCAAATAGAGTGAAAAAAGCGGTCCGTTTATTGATCCAATATGGATCAATAAACGGACCGCTTTTTTCACTCTATTTGAGGCTGCTTGAGTGCCGCCTGTCTCCATCCATTATATATATATATATATATATATATAACTATAAAAACATAGTATTATATACATATATATATATATATATATACATATGTATATATATAACTGTAAAAACACACACACCATGTGTGTAGCCCCCTCAGCGATAGCGATGCGCGGCCCCGCACATCGCTATCGCTGCTGCTAGATTGCATGCAGGCCAATCTAGCGGGTCGCTCACTTCACCCGCTGGGTGAAGTGATCGCCCCCCCTCGTCTCCCCCCGCACGGTCAGCACAGATCGCGCTGTGCTGAGCGGCAGGAGAAATGTGTGCTGAGCGGTTCGCTCAGCACACATCTCTCCCAAATCGGCCCGTGGGTACTTGGCTTAAAAAACATATCCAGTAATAAAAAAAATAAAAATAAAAAACTGCTGAAACAAACAAACAAACAGCATCCTGTGTAATGCTGTTATCAATCGTATTCACAGCTCCCCTCTCCCTTAAACCCATATAGTAGTCTCTACCCCCCTTCCCCCACCCCTGAACCCACATAGCAGTCAATACCCCCCTTCACCCCTTCCCCTGAACCTATACAGCAGTCTCTACCCCCCTCCTCTCCACTCTCCCTCCTCCTCCTCCTCTCCCCTCCGCCCTCCTCCTCCTCCCCCCGCCCCCTCCCCCCCCCCCGTACCCATATAGCAGCTTTACCTTAGATGTGTTTTTTTCACTGTGGCAGATCTGCTGCCCAGATTATCCACCTTCCCTGCCAGATCCGCTGCCCGCTGCGCTGCGCAGAGCCGCTGCTGCTACCCGCTGCACTCTCCTGCCGTGGCTCCGCCCCTATGCCGCCCAGCGCCTGATGTCACAGAGGAAATCCCGGTCAGCAGACCCGGTATTTCCTCAGCGGCGCTGCGTCTCGGAGCTTCGTAGCGCAATGACAAGCGGCTCAGCCGGGCCGCTTGTCATTGCACAGTGGTATGGGACAGCGGGCCAGGCAGAATCGGTTCGCGGGCCGCATCCGGCCCGCGGGCCGCATGTTGCCCACCCCTACTTTAGACCCAATTTAAAAAGTAACAGAAATACTTTTATTATAACCAATAATAAACTTTTATACTGTTAGTTTAGCTTTTTTGGGGGGTACGGACAGATTTACCCATTTTTCACTTTTCACTTTCGGCACCAAATTTCACAGCAATCTCACGTTCGCTAATTTGCAAATAAATATGGCGAATTGCGGGAGCACGCATACCCACAAAAACTTACTTTTTCGGTGCAAAAAAATGGTGAAAACGGCAATCACTGTAAATTGCAACGATTTTGCTGCTAATTGAATACCCCTGATAGTATTTGTGCTCACCATATATTCTGTTGGATGATGTGTGTAGAGATGATGTTATAAGGTTTTAATGGTCTGTTATATTATACTGCTATGCTGAGGTTTATTGTGAGGTCTGAAATAGGGGAATTGATGTATGCTTGTAGGGGTATGTGGTAATCTGGGTTCATGTGTATATGTGTGTTGAAAAAGTAGGTACAAAATTGTACTATAAAATTAGTGATGAGCGGGTTCGGTTCCTCGGAAACCGAACCCCCCCGAATTTCACCAATTTTACACAGGTCCGAGGCATACTCGGATTCTCCCGTATGGCTCGGTTAATCCGAGCGCGCCCGAACGTCATCATCCCGCTGTCGGATTCTCGCGAGATTCGGATTCTATATAAGCAGCTGCGCGTCGCCGCCATTTTCACTCGTGCATTGGAAATGTTAGGGAGAGGACGTGGCTGGCGTCCTCTCCATTTATTAATCTTGAATTCTTGATGCAAAAATATTTGTGCTTATTGCTTAATTGTGGGGACTGGGGAGCAGCTGTATTATATAGGAGGAGTACAGTGCAGTGTTTTGCTGACCAGTGACCACCAGTATACGTTGTCTGCCTGAAAAACACTCCATATCTGTGCTCAGTGTGCTGCATATATCTGTGCTCACACTGCTTAATTGTGGGGACTGGGGAGCAGCTGTATTATATAGGAGGAGTACAGTGCAGAGTTTTGCTGACAGTGACCACCAGTATACGTTGTCTGCCTGAAAAACACTCCATATCTGTGCTCAGTGTGCTGCATATATCTGTGCTCACACTGCTTAATTGTGGGGACTGGGGACCACCAGTATATTATATAGGAGGAGTACAGTGCAGAGTTTTGATGACCAGTGACCACCAGTATATGTTGTCTGCCTGAAAAACACTCCATATCTGTGCTCAGTGTGCTGCAAATATCTGTGCTCACACTGCTTAATTGTGGGGACTGGGGAGCAGCAGTATTATATAGGAGGAGTACAGTGCAGAGTTTTGCTGACCAGTGACCACCAGTATACGTTGTCTGCCTGAAAAACACTCCATATCTGTGCTCAGTGTGCTGCATATATCTGTGCTCACACTGCTTAATTGTGGGGACTGGGGAGCAGCTGTATTATATAGGAGGAGTACAGTGCAGAGTTTTGCTGACAGTGACCACCAGTATACGTTGTCTGCCTGAAAAACACTCCATATCTGTGCTCAGTGTGCTGCATATATCTGTGCTCACACTGCTTTATTGTGGGGACTGGGGACCACCAGTATATTATATAGGAGGAGTACAGTGCAGAGTTTTGCTGACCAGTGACCACCAGTATATATAGCAGTACGGTACGGAAGGCCACTGCTCTACCTACCTCTGTGTCATCAAGTATACTATCCATCTAGATTCTATACCTGTGGTGCATTTTAGTTTTGCAGTTTGCTGACAGTGACCACCAGTATATATAGCAGTACGGTACGGAAGGCCACTGCTCTACCTACCTCTGTGTCGTCAAGTTTACTATCCATCCATACCTGTGGTGCATTTCAGTTGTGCGCAGTATATATAGTAGTAGGCCATTGCTGTTGATACTGGCATATAATTCCACACATTAAAAAATGGAGAACAAAAATGTGGAGGTTAAAATAGGGAAAGATCAAGATCCACTTCCACCTCGTGCTGAAGCTGCTGCCACTAGTCATGGCCGAGATGATGAAATGCCATCAACGTCATCTGCCAAGGCCGATGCCCAATGTCATAGTAGAGAGCATGTAAAATCCAAAAAACAAAAGTTCAGTAAAATGACCCAAAAATCAAAACTGAAAGCGTCTGATGAGAAGCGTAAACTTGCCAATATGCCATTTACGACACGGAGTGGCAAGGAACGGCTGAGGCCCTGGCCTATGTTCATGGCTAGTGGTTCAGCTTCACATGAGGATGGAAGCACTCATCCTCTAGCTAGAAAAATTAAACGACTTAAGCTGGCAAAAGCACAGCAAAGAACTGTGCGTTCTTCTAAATCACAAATCCCCAAGGAGAGTCCAATTGTGTCGGTTGCAATGCCTGACCTTCCCAACACTGGACGGGAAGAGCTTGCGCCTTCCACCATTTGCACACCTCCTGCAAGTGCTGGAAGGAGCACCCGCAGTCCAGTTCCTGATAGTCAAATTGAAGATGTCACTGTTGAAGTACACCAGGATGAGGATATGGGTGTTGCTGGCGCTGGGGAGGAAATTGACAAGGAGGATTCTGATGGTGAGGTGGTTTGTTTAAGTCAGGCACCCGGGGAGACACCTGTTGTCCGTGGGACGAATATGGCCATTGACATGCCTAGTCAAAATACAAAAAAAAATCACCTCTTCGGTGTGGAATTATTTCAACACAAATGCGGACAACAGGTGTCAAGCCGTGTGTTGCCTTTGTCAAGCTGTAATAAGTAGGGGTAAGGACGTTAACCACCTATGAACATCCTCCCTTATACGTCACCTGGTCCGCATTCATCAGAAGTCAGTGACAAGTTTAAAAACTTTAGATGACAGCGGAAGCAGTCCACTGACCACTAAATCCCTTCCTCTTGTAACCAAGCTCCTGCAAACCACACCACCAACTCCCTCAGTGTCAATTTCCACCTTACACAGGAAAGCCAATAGTCCTGCAGGCCATGTCACTGGCAAGTCTGACGAGTCCTCTCCTGCCTGGGATTCCTCCGATGCATCCTTGAGTGTAACGCCTACTGCTGCTGGCGCTGCTGTTGTTGCTGCTGGGAGTCGATCGGCATCCCAGAGGGGAAGTCGGAAGACCACTTGTACTACTTCCAGTAAGCAATTGACTGTCCAACAGTCCTTTGCGAGGAAGATGAAATATCACAGCAGTCATCCTGCTGCAAAGCGGATAACTCAGGTCTTGTCAGCCTGGGTGGTGAGAAACGTGGTTCCGGTATCCAATGTTAATTCAGAGGCAACTATAGACTTGTTTGAGGTACTGTGTCCCCGGTACCAAATACCATCTAGGTTCCATTTCTCTAGGCAGGCGATACCGAAAATGTACACAGACCTCAGAAAAAGAGTCACCAGTGTCCTAAAAAATGCAGTTGTACCCAATGTCCACTTAACCACGGACATGTGGACAAGTGGAGCAGGGCAGACTCAGGACTATATGACTGTGACAGCCACTGGGTAGATGTATTGCCTCCCGCAGCAAGAACAGCAGCGGCGGCACCAGTAGCAGCATCTCGCAAACGCCAACTCGTTCCTAGGTAGGCTACGCTTTGTATCACCGCTTTCCATAAGAGGCACACAGCTGACAACCTCTTACGGAAACTGAGGAACATCATCGCAGAATGGCTTAACCCAATTGGACTCTCTTGGGGATTTGTGACATCGGACAACGCCAGCAATATTGTGCGTGCATTACATCTGGGCAAATTCCAGCACGTCCCATGTTTTGCACATACATTGAATTTGGTGGTGCAGAATTATTTAAAAAACGACAGGGGCGTGCAAGAGATGCTGTCGGTGGCCCGAAGAATTGCGGGCCACTTTCGGCATTCAGCCACCGCGTGCCGAAGACTGGAGCACCAGCAAACAGTCTTGAACAAGCCCTGCCATCATCTGAAGCAAGAGGTGGTAACGAGGTGGAATTCAACCCTCTATATGCTTCAGAGGATGGAGGAGCAGCAAAAGGCCATTCAAGCCTATACATCTGCCCACGATATAGGCAAAGGAGGGGGAATGCACCTGACTCAAGCGCAGTGGAGAATGATTTCAACGTTGTGCAAGGTTCTGCAACCCTTTGAACTTGCCACACGTGAAGTCAGTTCAGACACTGCCAGCCTGAGTCAGGTCATTCCCCTCATCAGGCTTTTGCAGAAGAAGCTGGAGACATTGAAGGAGGAGCTAAAACAGAGCGATTCCGCTAGGCATGTGGGACTTGTGGATGGAGCCCTTAATTCGCTTAACCAGGATTCATGGGTGGTCAATCTGTTGAAATCAGAGCACTACATTTTGGCCACCGTGCTCGATCCTAGATTTAAAACCTACGTTGTATCTCTCTTTCCGGCAGACACAAGTCTGCAGAGGTTCAAAGACCTGCTGGTGAGAAAATTGTCAAGTCAAGTGGAACGTGACCCGTCAACAGCTCCTCCTTCACATTCTCCCGCAACTGGGGATGCGAGGAAAAGGCTAAGAATTCCGAGCCCACCCGCTGGCGGAGATGCAGGGCAGTCTGGAGCGAGTGCTGACATCTGGTCCGGACTGAAGGACCTGGCAACGATTACTGACATGTCGTCTACTGTCACTACATATGATTCTGTCACCATTGAAAGAATGGTGGAGGATTATATGAGTGACCGCATCCAAGTAGGCACGTCAGACAGTCCGTACGTATACTGGCAGGAAAAAGAGGCAATTTGGAGGCCCTTACACAAACTGGCTTTATTCTACCTAAGTTGCCCTCCCTCCAGTGTGTACTCCAAAAGAGTGTTTAGTGCAGCCGCTCACCTTGTCAGCAATCGGCGTACGAGGTTACTTCCAGAAAATGTGGAGAAGATGATGTTCATCAAAATTAATTATAATCAATTCCTCCGTGGAGACATTCACCAGCAAGTGCCTCCAGAAAGTACACAGGGATCTGAGATGGTGGATTCCAGTGGGGACGAATTAATAATCTGTGAGGAGGGGGATGTACACAGTGAAAGGGGTGAGGAATCGGAGGATGATGATGAGGTGGACATCTTGCCTCTGTAGAGCCAGTTTGTGCAAGGAGAGATTGATTGCTTCTTTTTTGGTGGGGGCCCAGACCAACCAGTCATTTCAGTCACAGTCGTGTGGCAGACCCTGTCGCTGAAATGATGGGTTCATTAAAGTGTGCATGTCTGTTTATACAATATAAGGGTGGGTGGGAGGGCCCAAGTACAATTCCATCTTGCACCTCTTTTTTCTTTCATTTTTCTTTGCATCATGTGCTGTTTGGGGACAATTTTTTTGAAGTGCCATCCTGCCTGACACTGCAGTGCCACTCCTAGATGGGCCAGGTGTTTGTGTCGGCCACTTGTGTCGCTTAGCTTAGTCACACAGCGACCTTGGTGCGCCTCTTTTTTTCTTTGCATCATGTGCTGTTTGGGGACAATTTTTTTGAAGTGCCATCCTGCCTGACACTGCAGTGCCACTCCTAGATGGGCCAGATGTTTGTGTCGGCCACTTGTGTCGCTTAGCTTAGTCACACAGCGACCTTGGTGCGCCACTTTTTTTCTTTGCATCATGTGCTGTTTGGGGACAATTTTTTTGAAGTGCCATCCTACCTGACACTGCAGTGCCACTCCTAGATGGGCCCGGTGTTTGTGTCGGCCACTTGTGTCGCTTAGCTTAGCCATCCAGCGACCTCGGTGCAAATTTTAGGACTAAAAATAATATTGTGAGGTGTGAGGTGTTCAGAATAGACTGAAAATGAGTGTAAATTATGGTTATTGAGGTTAATAATACTATGGGATCAAAATGACCCCCAAATTCTATGATTTAAGCTGTTTTTGAGGGTTTTTTGTAAAAAAAAAACACCCGAATCCAAAACACACCCGAATCCGACAAAACATTTTCAGGGAGGTTTTGCCAAAACGCGTCCGAATCCAAAACACGGCCGCGGAACCGAATCCAAAACCAAAACACAAAACCCGAAAAATTTCCGGTGCACAGCACTATATAAAATACAAAATGTGTTTATTTAAACACACTGTATAGAAAATTTACAATGCTATCTGGTCTGATTGTGTTTTGACAGACAAGAATATCATGGCTGTGTCACTGCCAAAGTGGCCTTGGTGGTACAGGTATCAGAGAGTCCCTGAGAACTCCTTTACACATAGGCCCCTATTCCCAGAACCTATGTCCCCTTTGGGTGATTGCACTTGACCTTGATGTAATTCATAAGTTCAAGTTCTGGTATTATGTGCATGTGAATGGTGGCATCCCGCTATGAACTATCCACTTTCCGGTAAGTGTATGGCAAGGATGTTCTGCACTCTGTCTGGTAGGTGCGGCTGCCACACTCCCACTGTCACATGAGTGTGCACTATTCCCACTGATGGTTGGAGGCTTGAGATTGTCGCTCGGACCTGTTGGTAGTGATGTATCTAGTCCGGATCACCCACTTTTCAGCGCCTACCGAGTCACCGGGATTCCTGGTGTCCAATTCCCGACTTCTGGGTGGGGTCACGTGGTGGGCTCTCCAAGATATTTTGAACAATCTCCCTGCTGAGTTCCTTCAAGAACTGAAACTAGAAAAATTGGTGCTGTTTTGAAGGCAAAGGGTGGTCACACCAAATATTGTTTTATTGTTTATTCACTTTGCATTTTGTTAATTGATAAAAATAAACTATTAACACTTCCAGCATGCAATTTTTGAAAGCATTCTTACTTTGCAGCATTTTTTCTAGAGATGTGCGGCGGGCACTTTTCGTGTTTTGTGTTTAGGTTTTGGTTCTAATTCCCTTTTCGTGTTTTGGTTTTGCCTTGGTTTTGCCAAAACCACCCATTCGTGTTTTGGTTTTGGTTTTGGATCTGGATGATTTTCGAAAAAAACATAAAAACAGGTAAAATCACAGAATTTGGGGGTAATTTTGCTCCTACGGTATTATTAACCTCAATAACATTCATTTCTATTCATTTCCAGTCTATTCTGAACACCTCACACCTCACAATATTGTTTTTAGGCCTAAAAGTTGCACCGAGGTGGCTGTATGAATGAGCTAAGCGACCCAAGTGTGAGGCACAAACACATGGCCCATCTAGGAGTGGCACTGCAGTTGCAGACAAGATGGCACTATTCATAAACTAGTCCCCAAACAGCACATGATGCAAAGAAGAAAAAGAGGTGTAATTAGGTAGCTTGATGGCCAAGCTAAGCGACACAAGTGTGCGGCATAAACACCTGGCCCATCTAGGAGTGGAACTGCAGTGTCAGACAGGATGGCAGATTTAAAAAAATAGGCCCCAAACAGCACATGATGCAAAGAAGAAAAAGAGGTGCAATGAGGTAGCTGTATGACTAAGCTAAGTGACACAAGTGTGCGGCACAAACACCTGGCCCATCTAGGAGTGGCATTGCAGTTACAGACAGGATGGCACTTAAAAAAAACTAGTCCCCAAACAGCACATGATGCAAAGAAGAAAAAGAGGT